>NC_044353.1:5177644-5477644 GCF_007364275.1 Archocentrus centrarchus | reverse complement strand
CCTCCCTCTGTCCATCCTCTGTTTCAAAGGCGCTGTGTTATCTCCTCGCACTTTAAAGCCACCGACCCCTTTGGGCTGTTAGTCTGAGATGACCAGATTAAGGACATCCCCTCTCTGTGACATCATACACACCCAAGAGTAGAAAAAAATGCCTGGAAACTGTCTGAGGCTCACGGGGATTACTCGTTAAAACTTTGCCAATCCAACCCTGTGACATTATACAGCCATTCATCCATTTTCTTAACCAGCTCTGAGTCACCTGTCCCAGCTGTGAAGGGTATACCTGCAGTATGACAGTGGGGTGACATCACACCCCTCTTGGAAATTTGATTTTGTGACATTTGTGATCATATTTGAATGAAAGGATGGAGAGGGAAGTTATCAGCTAAACTGTCCACGTGCGGTGCACAAACACAGTCGGTCCCAACCACAAAGAAACCCATGTTATTAGTCAGATCATTCAGTTTAAAGGCACCTAGAGCGCAAACACAGTCGACTCAAATTACCAGACACCAATCGCCGCCACCTGCCTGTGGACACCTGGTCAGTCGAGGCTCCAGTATCCAGGGGTGCCGGTTTAGCTCACTGGGTTAGAGCAAGCAACCCATATGCAGAGGCCTGGTTTGCGACTCGAGGCCATTCACTGTACGTCTTCCCTCTGGTCTGTCTCCTAGCTTTCTTCTCTCAGCTGTTCCATCACACAAAGGCTAAAAAGCCCCCAAAATATATTTAACAAATGCAGCATCCAGGTGGTAACACTGTAGAGCTGTCATGGAGGTGAAACCTAATCCAAAATATTTTTTGTACCAGGCTGCAAGCGTGTTTATTTCTGCAGTAAAGTTTTAAAGTTGGAATTGACTTGTTTGTGCACTCAGACATGATGGCCGTTAGAGGAAAGGAAGCTTTTGGCTTCATTTTTTCAGGCCGTCCTTCAGGTTGCTGCTCGGTTCTCGGTCCTCCTGTGAAACAGCCTCAGCTGTGCTCTACAACATGCTGCCCACAGGCTTCTTTTAAAGGCCTCGCTTCTTAAAATGGATTTGCTTTAAATCTGCTTCTTTGGCTCATCTGAAGGAATCTGAATTACTTAAACCCTCCTTTCAGAAACAGAATTTCCTGAAAATATTTCTTGATATTTACTAAAGTAAGCCCAGTTTAACAGGTGATCTCGCTTTAAGTATCATCCGTGGGAATGTTTATGTGTTTGTTTTGCTGATCCTGTCACACAGACTCCTGTTGGGGTTTGCTCACCTCCTTAATCACTGGGGTCTAGCTCGACACAGTGACTAGCATTCACAAACAGATGTGCGCTTGGAAACTGGGAGTGGAGGCACTCATTCCTCTGAGTTTATCAGTAAATACATGACATCATGTGTTTCTTCAGCCTGTCAGCAGCGCTTTGAGAGGCTCGTGACGGCTCCTCGAGCACCTCGGCTCCTGACATTTAACTCGTTTATTCTGCGGAGTCCCTGCAAACTAAAGAGGAATGCCATCTTGCAGATTACAGCATGCCGTCTGAGCACCTCCAGGGGACCGAAACCAGTTCTGCTCACGGTGATTCACCGCCTCCCTCCCACCTGCCGACACACGCGCTCACTCACGCCGGAGGAAAGTCTTGCCCCGACATGACCTGATCGACTCGTCCACACGTTTCACGCCACGCTCTCATTGCTGGCGTGGACTGAAGACTTGAATGGGTCCTCGTGATGTTTGCGTCAGTCTGTCAGTGTGTGTGTGTAAACAGCCTCAGACTGTAATTTAGGAGATTTACTAACTCTGCGCAGCGTTTGATCAGGTCAGAGCTTCGGCCTCAGAGTGACGTCGTTCATGGATAACACCTGGCTGCTGCCTGAGTCATGTTCAAACCAGTCCAGCCCACAGCTCAGCCCAATACAGGCTGGGTACACCGGCTGGTCTGAATCACAGCAAACCCACGCTAGGATTAATCATTACCTGTTCATGGTTATTACTGTCATATGGTAGCAAACGACCACAGGCAGGAAACAGGTTTTTAATTGTTAGATTCTGGCGTTGAAGCACTTAAAATTTTATTTTCTTGATCAGGTTTTTATTATAAGCTCTGGGCTCCTGCACAAGCTCACCACAGAAAGAGATTTCACTGAGAATTTTTCTCATTTCGTTGTTTATTGTTAGCTGTGGGCTCTTTTCTCACCGGGTTAAAAATAAGAGGAGGGTTTATTTTCTAATAATGTGATATCAGGTTCACTGCAGGCAACCCCGACTCCCTGAGCTGAGCAGCACACCAACCTGCCTGATACACATTACACAACAATCACAGTATTTCTACTGATTCTGTTGTAATCTTTCGTTTTCTATTTCTTGTGTTTTTGAATGTTTCGTTTTCTCTGTGCATTCATCATTTTACAGTGCTGTCTGTACGTTATCAAGGTATCTGCAGTTATCAAACTTAAAAAGTCTTGTTTTTAAAGGGGTTTCCTTTAACTTTAAATATGATTCAACTGAAAAACATTAGTCTGAATTGTTAAAAGGACAACAGAAAACTTTTTTTGTGCATCCATGTGTTTTTGAGGACTGAAATATTTGTTTTTGAAGGCTGCATGGTCTCCCCCCCCCCCCCCCCCCCCCCCCAAAAAAAAAGACATGCATGTTAGTTTTGGTGTGAATGTTTCTCTCTGTTAGTCCTGCAATACCGTT
The DNA here is from genome assembly GCF_007364275.1 of Archocentrus centrarchus. Classification (NCBI taxonomy): domain Eukaryota; kingdom Metazoa; phylum Chordata; class Actinopteri; order Cichliformes; family Cichlidae; genus Archocentrus; species Archocentrus centrarchus. The sequence goes on along the minus strand of NC_044353.1, from coordinate 5,474,971 downwards.
GCCCTGTCCAGGTCTGCTTCCTCCAGCAACAGCTGCATAAACCCTGAATTAGGATCAGGTTAACAAAGCGGATGTCTGAAAATGTCGAAAAATTATTAAAAAAAAAAATTAATTAGATTATTATACATCTTAAAGTTTGAGCACCATGACAACAGTCAAATAAGAAGTGGAGGCCGAAGGTTCACTTTTCACCCAGTTTGACTAGAAACAAAATCTAACTCAAATATTTTATCTGAATTTTTCCCTTTGCCTCCCGAAGCAGGCAAAGATTTCCAGGAAGGCCACAAGATAAATACGTCCCATTGTCTATTAGGAAATGTTACTGTTAAACTAGTTTTGAAGAATGCACTCTTCAATATGTGAACTAAGGTTGTCACGATCCTGGAATTTCAAACTCGATACCCAGGAAAATACTTGAAATTCAAAACAAATTTCAATACCACGGATGAAACAAGACAAACAATGAAGCAGCACATTTTTTTAAAGATTAGAACAATACAAACAACAACATCATTGAGAATACGATCTTTAATCTGTCTGATGTGGTGCCAACGCTGCTGTAACATAACTGAGACTTCACAGTCGTGTGAGAAAGAAAAAAAACATGGCAGCACGGCTGAAGCTTGCAAAGCTGCATCTGAACAAACCACAAAACCTCTGGAACAATCTTCCCTGGACAGACGAGACCAAAGCGGAGCTGCTTAATCAGAATGCAGAGTGCCGCTTTTGGAGAAAACCAGACTCAATATATCAAACAAACATGCCAACTGTCAGCTCAGTGGTGGAGGGCTGATGATTTGGGTTTGCTTTGCAGCCACAGGACCTGAGCACCTTCCAGTCACTGAGTCTGTGTACCAAAATATTCTAGAGTCGAATGTGAGGCCGTCTGTCCCGCAGCTAAAGCTTGGCTCAAACTGGGTCATGCAACAGGACAATGATCCCAAGCACAGCAGCAAATCTCCAACAAGAATGACTGAAAAAAGAAAAGAAAGTGCTGCAACGATCCAGTCAAAGTCCGGACGTGAACCCAACTGAAATGCTGCGGTGGGACCTTCAGAGAGCTGTGCATGAACAAATACCTGCAAACCTCGATGAACCGAGGCAACCCTGTAAAGGAGAGCGGGCCAGAATTCCTCTACAACGATGAGAGAGGCTGATGAAGTCAAAATGATTACATCAAGTTAGTCCTGCTAGAGGTGGTTCTACAAGCTACTGAATCATGGGGTGGATTTCATAGAGTCCTGTGGAAACTCTTTCACATGATTGTATAATATTGAGTTTCATAAATCCACAAACATGCAGAAACCTGCAGAAACTGAACGACACGCCCCATTAATCTCACAGAAGACCTGAAAACATGCTGGAAGGATTTTAGTCTCTCATAAAAATCTTTTATGTTAGGGTCTTCAAGGATATATGATATGACCTGGAAAAGCACTCGGAAGCTCCGAGGAAAAATGGAAACTCCTGTTGGCACAGTACTGGGTCGTGCTTGAAGGAAACTACTTTGTATGACCTCAAATATGTCTGCAGGTGTTATGAACTAGCACACTTGAAGATGGGGTTAAAGAAGCTGGGCATCGCTGATTACAGTGCACCGTTTCAGACTGTGTCTCCAGGAGGACATTCATACAGTTGTGCTCATTTAAAGGGAAAGGAAAACAGATGAAGGTTCTGTGTCCCGTTAATCCCAGTTTGAAGCAGTTCTACAGCTACCTCTCTTACCTCTCGTTTGCTGGTACGAGCCTCGCTCCTGCCCGTCCTAGAGACGGGCAGGAGACCTATTTCCCGCAATTTCCTGGTGGCCTCCAATCCCAGCAGCCTCTCTGCCAACCTGTCATGGCTGGAAAACAGAAAGAGCCGATTAGATTCTTTTTCCACCTTACAGGTTCCTTAACAGGAACCTATAATTATCCGCAGCTGCTCTCCTGCTTTATTTATTTCACAAAGATTACACTAACATGTAATCTTTTTGGAAGTCACGCTTGAAAGTCATGTGACAGGAACAGGTCGCTGGTCTAAACTGTTTGCACACATCACGTTTTCTTGAACTCGCCCAACAGACGTGCACAAGAGCAGAGCTTCTAGCATGAAGAAGGTGTTGCGGCCTCCGACGCGCATCACTCGGATCCGCTATGGCGGGGGTAGTTCAATCTTCGGACGCGTGAATTAAGTTTTGCACGAGCTGGAAGATGCTCGCTAACAAGTGTGACACAATAAGCAGAACTGAGGCTTCATTGTGAGGCCTTAACATGATTTGCAGCTCCATACAGACACCCCCCCCCCCCCAAAAAAAAGGGGGGGGGGGTCATGTTTATGCATCTCACAGTAAGTGTTATACAGGGTTGATGGTGTGCCCCCCTCCAGCCTGCTTGAATCCACCAAGGTAACAACATTCCTGGCAGAAACCTTGAATCTTCATAAAAAGTAACCCTGACTGAACATGAAATGAACACGGAGCACTGATTCTTCCTTCTCACTTTCAGGCCACTGAAGAGGCTTTCTGAGTGGCAGGCTACTCTAATGCCTTCCTGAACGTGAGGTTTTGGTGGGTTCAGACACCCCTGTGCCCTCAAACCGAGATACTAGCAGGCACACTGACAGTGCTGAGGTCCTGAGAAACAATGCTGAGGATATCTCATTACACCAGTGTCTTGGAATTTCTGACCTTATTTGGGGGGGAAGGGATAAGGATTTTGTGTTTTTGTTTCCCAAAAAGGCAACAAGAGCGAAGAGCTGACATGATTTCTCCTCACGTGACCCGTTTCGCACGCTGCTGGGGCACAAACTGGGAGGGTTTCTTTTGGCTAAATATAAAAATGCAGCAGTCAGATCTCTAATGGAGGGGTAGAGCGTGAGGCTTTGATCTGCTGTTTAGCGGTGTGTGATGCCTGTTTGGCTTTATGCTGGGGGAGGCATTGGATGTCCTTTGTGCTAATTGCTTGCACATTTACCCATTTACCCAAAAAGCTGTTTGCTCCCAAACACGAAGATTTATTGACTCATAGGATGTTTAAAACGAGCAGGAAGCTGGTACAGTTCTAACCTCTTGTCCTGCGTCTGGTTCTTGTTGTTTGCTGATGTTTGGATGTTGTTGGGTTCAGCCAGCTCGTTGTTACTGCCGGTGTCGGAGCTTTCAGAGGCAGCCAAGTCCAAAGAGCCGGCGGAGCCGCCGAAGCTGGCAGTGCCGTCTGAGGTCAGAGCGTCCCTGGAGTCCGGGCACAGGTAGGAGGAGGTGCTGCCTGGAGATAAAATGAAACACAAAAAGTTTCATACTGTTAGATCATCAGGGAGCAGGAAGAACCACGGCTTGGTCTAAGTCCACAAAATTAGCCGTCCCTTTGCCATGTAACCGCAGCCAAGAAGCTGCTTTAAGCACAAATCGACCTCCTGCAGTCTTCGGTAGCACCAACAGTGTTTTATTTAGTCCTGCATCACTTTAGAAATAAAAATCAGTGCTTTTTGGGACTTTAATAGAAAATAAGACCAAACAATGTTAAACACAGGTTTTTATAAGCTTGTCATCAATACATCAGTACAACAGAGCAATAATCCCTACAACACAGCGTAATGGCAAACAGGCCATATCATGGAAAAAAAAAAAATCACGGAAATCATGGAAAATCCTTTAAAATCAGCTGATTTTTATTCTACAATAACTTTAGCCCATCGGGTGAAGCCACGTAAGATTTTACCTTCAAACTGAAAACTGCCTGAGTTACAGGCCCTCGAAGTACACGCGAAGGGATCCAAATCTGTCACTTTCTTCTTCACATATTTAAAATTTTCCAGCATTTTCGAGTCCTCATAAGTACAAGAGACATTGATATGACATCTCCAGGGCTGAAAAATCACATTTCATAATTTACTGATGATATGAGAAGTCAGGCCAGCTGATCTCAGTGCTGAGCACTCAGCTGAAACCCTTCTACACATCTGCTTGGTAAATCTCATATAAGGCAGGTTAGATTTCCTCCAGTTCCTGCTGCACCTCCAAGCCACTTTGCAACCCCCCCTCCACCCCCACCCCTTCTCCTCCTTTTCTTGCTGTTTCTGACATAATCAGTGTCACATCTGCTGCTCTGGGGAGGTCCCAGATTAGAGTCACACCACCAAATATACACTACTGCAGATGGAAATTATCTTTTCACTGTAGTCCTTCTGAATAAAATCACATTTCTGTGTTTTTTTTTCCTGTGACTTTCATGTAGCTTCACTTGGCAAAAACACACAAAAGAAGTCAGGCAGACAGTGCAGGTGCGTTCACGTTTCCCCCTTTGTGAAGACGATAATCCCACATTCAGAGTTAATACTGTAAAGTTGCTACGGTAACATCTACAGAGCTGCACTGTATTTACTTTATGACAGCTAATTCATCATTTTGTTTACACGCTGCTACGAAACAAAGAGACCGACAACGCTGAGAAAAGGAAGCCAAGCAAGACGGAAGAAGAAGAAAAGCAGATTTAAGACTTTCAATATAACCTGAACAAAACACCAACAAGCAATCTAGTTAAAATTCAGTGTTTTTAAGAATTAATATTCAACTCGGTCTCTTCCAGGAGATTTAAATTCCTGCTGATTTTAAGTCAGTAAATTTTCTGTAATCTACAGTGTGTACAGGTCTTAATGTAACCATTTACACAAATTAATTACATATCAAACTGAGCTGAAATCGCTATTTAAACTGCATGTGAAAAAGTAAGTTTTCACAAGACTGTGAAAAACTAAGTGCACCCTTACTGCTTCCACAGGAGTTACGAGTTAATCAAATGCACTTAATTAACTGATCATCAGTGAGTGTGAGCACCAGTGCAGAGGAGGAAAGACATCAGCGAGGACAGAAAAGCAAATGCTGCTGCCATTCAGTCTGGGAAGGGTTATAAGGCCATTTCTAAACAATGTGAAATCCATCATTCTGCAGTGAGAAAGATTAACGAGTGGAAAACATTCAAGACAGCTGCCAGTTTTCCCAGGAGTGGATGTCCCAGCAAAATCACGCCAAGGTCAGACCGTGCAATGCTCAGAGAAACTGTAAGAAACCAGAGAGCTACATCTCAGACTCTACGGGCCTGTTTGTGTTTGAGTATGTGTCTGTTGAGTTTGTGCACAAGGATGAACATTAGAAGTTCTCCAGCTGTTAAAAACTTCATGAAATGAAGTAAATGAGCAAAAGACATAAAAAAAAATTTTTTTTAAAAAAGGAGACCCTGTTAAGCAGGGGAATCCTGTTTAACCTGCATCTCTCTAATGAAGCAGCCTATAGCCAGAGTCAGCAGGAGTTAATCCAGACCTTCATTATGGGACCTTTCCAGACCAATAAGCCTGATGCCAGATGGGTACTGGTGTCCATTTTGTTGCAGCCTGAAGCTCCAGCAGGGAAAAATACCTGCCCTGTTCTGAACATCAAGCCTATTAGGACTCGTTTAAGAGGCCTTCGAGGGCTCACGTCTGCTATTTGGCTTTTATGATGCCCGAAGGTCAGAGACACAGGATTTCCTGCGCATCTCTCAAGTAACTCCACTTCCTGTTAAAACAGAAACTCCTCCAACCCGTTCCTCCAACTTCCCACGTGTGAGCGCTCAGCCGGCATGGCCGGTTAGAGGAGGGTTAAATGAAATGTACAAAGAGAAAGCTGCGAGTGTGTGAACATCTGCAGGATGTTAGGACAGTGTGAGAGGACAGGAAATGGCTGTGATTGGCTGATAGACATGAGAGCCCATGTATGTGTGTGTTTGTTTTGTTTTCCCTGCTGCACCTGCAGGGGTCCGCTCAGGGCCCGGAGGATCCCTGTCAGTGACAGTCCAGATGGGGGTCACATCTGGTCCCTCGTCCCGCTGGTCTTCCTGCCACTGGCCGGACTCTGCACGGTCCCTCCCCGAGGATGGAAAACTCGGATCTGTCGCTGCCATCTTTGCTGGACTGGGCTCCTGAAGTTTGTTAGAGAGAAAAAAATTCACATTTTTAACATCAAAATTCAAACACACCCTCCAACGTGGCTGTGAGTGAAGGGTTTACTGAGGTTTCAAATGTTAGAAACTATATTTTGTTACATTTTTTTTGCATTCATTTATGATGTAAATTTATTTATGCAAAGAAACACACACACAATAATAATCAGGTACCAGGTGACAATTCAACATATACTGGTGATTTTTGTAAAAAATTCCTCCGCTTTCTTTCATTTCATTGCTCTTCCTATAAAGCAGCGAACAGACAATGACAAATTCTGTACAATAATAAACACCTTAAACGTCCTCATGCGTCTCAGACGTCTTTAAGCACTCCATTTTTTCTACTCTTGTCTCTGTATGATGTCATGGACAGGGGATATCCCCAGTTTGTGAGGACAGAAGCCCCAACCATCTGCTGCTTACAAGGGGCAGCCAATCAGAAGAAAGCTGGCTTAAAGGGGGAGGGGCTTGGGGGAGGAGTTGTATTTGAAACCCACAAATATTCATACCTAACAGCCAATGGGAGGAAGAAAAGTACAGCCAACCTTTGGGATCAAGTTACAGTAACACATCTTCAAAACCTACCCTGAGGTCCTTTTTGCTCACTGCTCTCCAAGCTCTCTCCTTTTCTGTCTTTATATGAAAATAAAGTTATTTCAGCCACAGTAACACTTGTTGGTGTCTGGTCACCACGTGGACCCCTCATAAAGCAAATTTTGTGCCAAAGCTGAAACACTTTTAACCCACACTAACGTAGCGTTGCCTCCGTTTGTGACGCCTTTCAACGCGCCTCTTTGCACAGATTTGTATCTGATCACGCTTCGCATTTGGTGTGTGAACGCATCTTCACAGAAAATCCGCCAAAAACGTTGCTAAAAATTTGCCACGTTTTGTCTCCCGTTTAAATTAACTAGTAAATTAGCAGCCAGAAACATCCCTTCCTTTAAGGTGCAACAGCTTTTCATCCTCTAAGCTGCTCCTGACAGGTGCTTATTAATCTGCGCCTTTATGATTTGTACCTTAATGAAACCAGTGTTGAAGCTCTGGTGTAAAATGTGTTTGCTCATAATCAGTATATTTACATGCATGAACACAAAAACAGGACACTTTAACATACGATAACGCTACCTGATTGGCCACAGGTTCGACTTTGCGTTTCTTCTTCTGATTCTGTTTGTTGGTCCGCAGATAAACCGCGAGCTGTTCGCTCCACCTGGTGACAACACAGGGAGACACAATACGACATAAGCAGGAAACCTTCATTTCTTAATGCTCCTCGAATCTTTACGCTGACCCGTTAATAAAAAATATCATCAGTTTCCAAATAAAACCAGCCAGTTAGCTATAGGATGTTATCAGGATGAACACAGGTATGTTCACGTAGTTACAGGAAACTATGAGGATGCCTTAAAGCGTCATTTGTTTCAAAATAAAAGCTTCCAGTAAGGTATAGAAAGCTATCTTGGTTACAAGAGGTACGTGAGATTTTCAGAATATGAAACCCTTTTTTTGTTAGAGCATCTAACTCAATTTAGAGTGTGGCTCACATGCAACCCACTTTGACCTAAAGTGGGCTGGACCTGTGAAACTCCCCTCCTGTTAAGAAGTTTAACTACACATTTAATCCCTGAGATATCACAAGTGCAATTTCAGCAGTACAGTTTTTGTACATACTAAATGAAAGAAATCTGTCAGCAGGATTCTTCAGGCTGAAATTATTAGAAATAAATGGGTAAAATTACAAAGAAAGTTCTGGTAGCTCATTGCCCCAACTGAAAAAAAAAAGCAGGAACCTTTCTGTCATTTAATTTTGGAGGGGTATGAAAAGCTGTAAAATGTATGAAAACGCAGTTAAAAGTCCACAATTTATTCCCTCCTTCAAATATTTCAAAGCCATCCAGTGGGCCAGATTGGAGTCTTTGCCGGGCTGATTCTGGTCCCCGAGCCTTACGTCTGACACCCCTGGGTTAGAGAAATATATCAGGATGCACTGATATAACCAGTTTTCAAAATAAAAGACTCTAGTTAGTTATTGGAAGCAATGATGTTTCCAATTTTTCAGAATGAAACCCTCCAGTTAATTATTGTACTTTACTAGGGCACTTTAAGGTGTGAAATTTTCAAAATAAAAACTTTCTATTGTTTTTTTTTGTCAACCTGTGTTTTCGACAAAGCTTCTCTCTCTCTGCTCATGTGTACACACTTGTGTCAGAGATCCCTTTTGAGGTTTTTATCCTGACCCATTAATGATGTCTTTATTGTCACCGCGGATGAATATTTTCTGCTCCGGGGTGACGATGCAGAGGGCGTTTTTCTGGCCCGTCCTGGGCTCGGCGTCGAAGATGTCTGTGCACACGTTCACGTTCACCGTCCCCTGTGGCAAAGTGCTGGGCTGGAGGAGAATCAGAACATCCAAATTACTCCTCCAGAGGTCAAAGAGCGAGTTAAGACATCATGTTTGCTAAAATTTCAGGTTAATGGTCGCTAACCGGAAAGCAGTTTGTGGTGTGAAGTGTGGAATGAAAGGCAGCGAGATTTAAAGGGATCACAGAGAAAGAGGGGGGGGGGGGGGGGGATGTGTGCATTAAAGGACGGGCTAAGCCCACATCATCTGCTGTGGTTGTGCTCACGACATCTGGCCTAAAGATGCCTGCAACATAACATACAGTAGATGCAGATGCAAACACAGACTGGGGCTTACTGTACACTCCACATTATGTTTTATGTTCATGCTACGTTGCATTTGGTTGTAATTTTAGTATCTGTGCCGTTTCTCACCAGTTCATCCAGAGCGAAGCTCAGGCCGCCGTCCTCGTACAGGATGAAGAAGCGCCGCTGCCATCTCTGACAACAAAAGGCAGGAAACTCAGTCACAACAGGATCACACTAACGGGACATTCACATGTTTTAAAGGTGACCTACCCTCGACCTCTGCATCGGGTTGTTAAAATCTGTCCCCTCAGGAGCCAAACACAGCCAGCCTGCGTAGATGGGTTTCGCCTGGAAGTACACAGGACCGTCAGAGCTCGACATATATACACTATATGTCAGTATATTATCACTTTAGGGGTCACCACAGCGGATCATCTGCCTCCATCTGAGCTCTTCCTCTTTTCCTCCTGCCTGGCAGCTCCATATTCAACATCCTTTGTCCAAACCACCTCAGCTTTGTCTGCAAACCACTCAGCCTGAGCTGTCCTCTGATGGACTCATTTCCAATCCTCTCCATTCTGGTCACTCGCACTGAAAATCTGAGCATCTTCAGCTCTGCCACCTCCAACTCAGCCTCCTGTCTCTTTGTCAGTGCCATCGTCTCCAAATCATCCATCACAGCAGGTCTCACTAACATTTTATAAACCTTCCCTTTATTTAAACTCATCCACCTTCACTACCCCTCCTCATTGCAGCTCCACCTTTCCACCAGTCTCCCTCTCAGTCACACATATATTCTGTTTTGCTTCTACTGACTTTCATTCCTCTTTTCTGCAGAGCATACCTCCACCTGCTCCCTGCTCTCACTACAGATCAGTGTCGTCTATGAGTATCATAGTTCATGGTTCTTGTAATATAATATCGTCACCCTCTTAAAATAATTGGCTTTTTCAGAAAACACACCTGAATGCTCCAGACCAGTAAACTACCAAAACCTCTGCTTTTATAGAGGTGCTCACACTTGATGATGATCATTTAATCAAGTGCACTTGATTAGCAGCACCTGGCTGCTACTTGCCCTCTAAATTCCTATGAAAGCAATAAGGGTGCACTTCACAGATTCCAGTGAAAACTTTATAAATCAGCATATCACACCAGCACATTTAAATAGCTTAGTGTTTACACACTCGCCTAACAAGTGAAAGATCTCAGTTTGAAGGGCATCTGGCCTAAAAATTCTGCCAAATCAAATGTGAGGAGCTGCCTGCTGTGGAGAAGTAGTAAATAAACAGCGCGTTCAAACACTTACAGGAAAACGAGCAGGTTTTCTGTGAGTCTGCAGCGTCAGAGGAAAAGCGCGTGCAGTGTTTGCAGATATGATGAAGAGTGTTGAAATTACATGGCACGGTGAAAGCAGGCAGGGGGACACGATGATGGCACAGTTTAACAATGTGAGGCATGCAGGACGCTGTCATGATCGCCTCCTTACATCACCTCACATTCAGGAACACGTTTCCAGTGCTGACACGTTTTACTGAGCACTAAATACACAAGGCTGACATGTAGCCAGTAAACAGGTCATGTTATTTATTTTTTCCTCCAGCTTTTTGAGCCTTTTTAAGGTAACAGAATGATGCAATGGATGAACTGGTAATGGGAAACCAATGGATTCACATTCTTCCCAGACAAAATTCGATGATGTACTGTAACACTACAGGGATTAGTTTCCATTTTCCGCTCCTTATTTCATGAACATTCCACTACATTTGCTGCGTAACTATTGGCAAGTAAGACTGTAAAGCACCAACCCTAACCATATACCTCATACGGAAGCAATAGCGAACAAGTAATCAGATTATGCTACTTGAAATTAAAATGAAAGTACCCTTAACTTTTTACTCTAATCAGAGTTCATTTAAATATATATAAGTTTTAAAAGACTCTACATGGGAGTTAGTGTAGTGGGGAGATTAGTCATTACTTTTAATCTATTAGTTCACATTTCAGGGCACAAAGTTTCTATTTTTGTCTTCTCCGTGTTCCTGAATCACAGCTGTGGGAGCATTTTTCACATAACAAAAGCAAAACCCCAAACCCCCCCACCACCACCACCTCCACCACTACCACCTTCTTTAGTTATTAATTTGTAAATAGTCTGGTTTACAAATAACTAAAATTCATTTTAATATTTAATTTATATTTGTAAGCTTTTAGGCTTAATTTGTAGTGTTAAAAAAAATAAAAATTAATTAAAAAAAAAGAAAAACATAACAAAAATAAACCACTGTCTGGATAAAATAACACACACACACACACACACACACACACACACACACACACACACACACCCTCATCTATTCATCTGTGCACGGGCTCTAACTATCATTTTTCCGATTTTTATGCCGCAAATCACTTAAACAAAACCGAAGATCAGACTTTCATTTACGTTTTATTTATGAGATTCATGACTTAAAGGAAGGCTGAAATGTGGTCATATATATATATATATATATATATATTTTTTTTTTTTGTTTGTTTTTTGTTTTGTTTTGGGGGGGGGGGGGTAAATGGGACACTTAATAAAGCATGAATATAGAGCATGGCTTTGTATAAAACAACCCTGAAATAAAATAAAATAAAACACTGACAGATTAACTAAAATGAAGTGTTAAAATGAGCGTTTTCGTACTTTATATTTGCATGTTTTTAGAATACATCTGGTGATTTACTTTTTTTAACTAGAAACCAACCGAATAGTCAACAAACTCGGAACAAAAGTGGTTAAAACCTTTAATGTGAGTGTTTAACAAGTGTGAAACAGGCCTGCTGGTGACACCTGAGGTGACGGTGAACTCACCTGCTCCAGGTCGCGGTCGCCGAGCAGATGCAGCTCGCGGGACTTGAAGCAGTTCTGACATTTGCTTTTATTAAAAATGTTCGCCTGGAACTTGCTGCAGGACGCCGCCGCTTTTTCCCCAGACATGTTTGGCCGAGCGTCGCTTCTCCTCCGCGGTGAGAGATCCACGCGCAACCCGCTCTCCTCCCGCTACTCTTACTGCGGCTCCGCTTCTCCTCCGCGTTCAGCGGCGTCTCCTCAAACATCTGTCACACTGAGCTCCTCGCTGTTGTCGTCATGGTCACGGCCTCTGACGTGATCCCGCCGCTCCGCTTCCAATCAAACCCTTCAAAATAAAACCTATTTTAGCGGGTTTTCCGAACTTTAAACGAAACCTGACTGTTAAAGAAACGTATACAGTTATCAAATAGTGAAATTTTAATAAAATAGAGTAGAGTCTACAGCGTCATCGACTTCTGCCGCAGTCGTTTGAAGTGGGATCAGCGCTTTACTTCCGGTCAAAACCTACAAAGTGAAATCGATTATTAAATATTTTTAGTTCCTTTAAACAGCAATACAGCTATTACAGAAATAAACACAGTTAATTTATAATAATTAATAATTAAAAAAAAAACGTAAACTTTAGCTGAGTTCAGTATAGACTAAAAAAGTAGCGACATCGCCTGAACTTCCGGTCACAACCTTTTTTCTCACCTTCAAAAATAAAAACAATAGGTGAAACAAATATTGAATTCACACTCTATAACCTTGATAATAAAATAATAAAATATGTGTAAGCTGCTGACATTGTACCAGGAAACAACTGGACAGGACCTACAAAATAAAAGACATTTTAAATCTATTTTAAATCTTTCAAAATAAAACTCTGCTTTCTAAATCTATATCTGAAGCTGTGTTTATAACAGGGGTAGGCGACATTTTTATTCTCCAGAAGACCGAGCTAGTGAAGATAAAGGAGGTGAGGGACCACGCACTGAACAACACAACACACAATAAGGATGAATTATGTTAAATGCAATCAGATTTGTCAGCAGAGAAAGTCTGAACACGTTATAAAAAATAACAGGAACTTTCTGATTTAAAAAACAATTTTCTTATAGCAGCTGCTCCTTTAGGGGGCGCCACAGTGTATCATCTACCTCCATCTCACCCTATCCCAGCATCCTCCTCTGTAACACCAACCCTCTGCGCGTCCTCCTTCACTACATCCACGAAATTCCTCTGTGAGCTTCTTCTCTTCCTGCCTGGTAGCTCCATCTTCAGCATCCTTTCATCCATCCTCTGCACAGGTCCAAACCACCTCCGCCTCTCCAGCTTTCTCTCCAAACCTCTCGACCTGAGCTGTCCCTCTGATGGACTCATTTTAATCCTGTCCATCCTGCTCAGAGCAGGTCTGGCTGACTTTATCTCATGAGTGACATTGGCTTTATTAAGTTAGTAATCATAAACAGTGAATGTGCTAATTTGGTCCCTGCTTTAAGGACAAAATAATTAATGTCTGTTAAAAAAAAGGAGTAAATATCCTTAATGAGTACTTTTAGTGATATCTGATCCATCTTTGTCACAGATAATTCAGAGGAAAAGAACACCCCAGCAGCCAGACGGTGGACGCAAGCATTTATTTGAGGCGACGGCAGTGGCGGGGGTCGTACAAAGGAAACATGTTTTTAGATTTTTGAGCCATTCAAAACCGTAGAAAATACAGCAGTGTTTATCACCATTTGATATGTCCTGCTTATTATGATAAAATACAATTTTACCTATGTGGAAACAACATGTTCACTGTATGTGCAAATACGGGCTTTCCTTCCAGCTTCTGGTGTCTTCATTCATATCTGTGCCTGCACTTTCTAAGCAGATTAAATATAGTTCAGAATAAATTAACTTCATAGATTTTCTTCAACAGATGCAAAACAGCACACAAACTGAAAAGCTTTAAAAAAAAAATCATCAGTTTGCTATCTCCACAACTGAAAGGTGCTTTTTTCAGCATGTGTTTATTCGCTGTGTTGTAAGAATTTGTGAGTCCTGCTGATCAGACGTACACAGTCGACCTTTAGTTAAACCCTCACACCTTATTTACTGTGGCTACATCAGTTTATCAAAAATAAAGCAGGAAATGTGATGTGATGTAGGGAAAGTGGTTAAAACCAACAATGGATGAAGCAAAGACTGCACTCTAACGTCTCGTTATCATCTGTAAACGGGGCCCAATCAGCCGCAGCAGCAGAACACAAAGGTTTTACAGGCTGAATCTGACTCCCTGTAAGAAAAACTCAATGATTTAAGAGAGGATATATTATCAATAATTATTATTTTAGCTGTTTAGCTCCATTCATAATTGAGAAAGTCAAGGTGAGCCCCCTGCTGGTCTGTTGGATGAACTGTTCCCACAGACTTAACAGGAAGTTGATTGGCTCACTTAATAAATATAGAAAATGCCTTTTAAAATATTTTTAACAATAATTTTTAATTTTATCTTCTTTTTAAAGGTCTGAAACTCTATTTCTTATCCTCTGAAGTCAGCAATGTCATATATAATATATATGTATCTGATTTTTAATAAAATAGCTGGTTTTCACTACTGTCCAGGATCGCTGATATTTTCTGATATTCACCCAGATCCAGATAATTGGTAATTACAAATTAATCAAGCTGAAATGTGCTGCAAAATATGATAACTACAAATAAATTAATGGGGCGCCATGTAAACAGCCCGAAATCCAAACGCAAAACAGAGCAGGACAGGAGTAAGTTACACAGCTTGGCCAGAAGGGGGCGTTTATCTTAACTGTAATCCTACAAAGTAGAGAATCACCCATCAAATCTGTCAACAGGGGGCAGTGTCTAAATTAGATTTGTAAGCTTTTAGGTTTATGCTGTTGTTGATCCTTCAGCCGCAGAGACAGTGTTGTCAACATAGCGACTTTTCAGACCCCCCCCCCCCCCCCCCCGCAACTTCTTTCCAAATTTTGCTTCGCTTTGGCCTATTTGACACTATGGAACAAAATTGATTTATGCAATGTGGGTCTAGGCAAAGCATTAAAGTCGTGAAGTTATTTCATAAAGTTCATTTGTAGTTCTAAACCAGGGCTCGCCAACTCCAGGCCTTGAGGGCCCCTGTCCTGCAGGTTTTAGATGTGTCTCTGCTTCAACACACCTGAGTCAAATATAGAAGTCATTAGCAGGACTCTGGAGAACTTGACTGAATACTGAGGAGGTAATTCAGCCATTTGAATCAGGTGTGTTGGATCAGGGACACATCTAAAACCTGCAGGACAGGGGTCCTCAAGGCCTGGAGTTGTAGAGCCCTGTTCCAAACACATTACAACTACATGCAAATGACCTATTATGCAAATTAGATGATGACATCATACAGCAACTTCTAGCGACTTTTACGACAGCCAATAGCTCCTTTCCTTACTGAGGAGTTGGCAACAGTGCGCAGAGAAGAGCAAAGTTCTGACCTACAAAGATCTGAAGTGAATCTAAAGTTTAGTTGCTGCTCAGGTGGAGGGTTTACCCATCGGCCGACTGTCCCATTGTTTGATCAAAAATTTCCAGCTGGAACATTTCAAATTTTTTTTTTTAATTCCAGCAGCTTTTAACGTGTTTCGCCAATTGAATATTCAATATTTACAAACTCACCACTGAGGCTTTACTGACACAATGAAGCTTCTCACTTCTGACATGAAACGAGTCAACATTTGGTCTATGTAAGCAGTACACAGCACTGTATATGTTTAAGGAACATTAATATTGATGCATACAGTGGGAAATATTACTCTGGAAAAATAAATAAATAAATAAAAACATTTGCTTTCCTCACAGCCACTGAAGAAACATTATGATGGCTTTTCAAATCTAGACCTAAACCGGAAATCAACGTTTGTGCTCGGGAAGAAAATCCAAACATTTGCTGTTTTTTTTTCTCGTACAGTGCATACTTGATGGATAGCTACTCTGGCATTGTCAGGCAGTATTAGTGTAGGTAAGATACATGTCACATTCATTCTACGGCAAGTGTTATGTATACTAGAGTATCTTTAAAGTTCAGAATGAGTTCAGTCACGGTTTGGGAGTTAGGCTAAAGCTGGGAGTTATTCAGCACTGAAGACACACACACTGCAGTCCAGTAATAAAACTGTTCCAGCTCTAGTCTCTATAGGACACAGTCACAACGATCAGAGGAGGGAAGAAACGGACCGAAGCCCAGCCGACAAACAGAAAACGAGGAGGGGCTTGTCTGTGCTTTCAGAACTCGTGTCTGTGGTACATGTCCGGATCGTAGTATTTGGTGACCACCACTCTGTTGGCAAACTTGCGGCCGGTGAGGGCTTGCATGGCTTTCTGACAGTCCGCAGCAGAGACGTACTCAACAAAGATCTGAAAAGAAAAAAAGAGCCGGTGAGTCCTGAAGAAAAGAGAGGGAAGTCAGATCAACGCAGCGAGGAACAAATACATATTTGGATGTGTTAGGATGGCTCTGATTTCAGGGTACAGAGCCCGGAGGACTGCTTCCTGTTTACAGAGGTATCTACTGAAATGTTAGCTATGGATTCCACTTTCACAGGTGGCTCACCGGACATGTATGCAGTACATTACTACATTTTGTGGTTTGCATTGCAGAGATGTGTGTATAAGCGCCACCTTTCCACAGCCGGGGACCTCCACACCGTCGACAGGCCGGGGGATCTCGATGGAGCGCACGGTGCCGTACTTGCAGCATTCCTCGCGGATATCTTCGAGGATCTCCTCGTAGTCCTCGTCGTCCACCAGCTCCTCGGGCATCACCATGTTGAGAAGGCACAGCACCTCTGTGGGCATGCCAGAGTTCTGCAGCCTCTGAAGCCCAGGAACCTGTAGCATCACTGGGGTCTCTATGATGGAGGTCTGCAGCGCATACAGTAAGAGCTCATCAGTGTGTGTACAGTCTATTCACACATCGTGCGGGTTCATGCTGTGACTTGCACTCACAGGATTGGCGTTTTTAGCTCCCACGCTCGCCCTCTGGACGATCAGCTTTTTGTCACCCAGCTGCATCCCATTGAGCCCAGCTACTGCCTGATGAGGAGCAAACACACACCTGTAAACGGCAGCCCAGCACAGCACAGCTAAAGGCCCCACAAAAACACTTTAACCACTATTACCTGATCAGTGGCGCTGATGTCTACGTATTCACAAAAGGCGTAACCTTTCGACAGTGACGTGGCACTGTCCTTCACCAGGTTGAACGCTTTGAGTGGCCCGAACGACGTCAGGAGCTCCTTCACCTGCAAACAAGAGCCCGGGAGCGAGATCTGAGCTGGAGAAATCACTGCCAGCGTGAGTGTGTTTGTCTACTCAGTGAATTCTAAATGTCCATTTGAGACTCGAAAGCACGACACACAGAAGCAGAATGTGAGTCATTCAACACAACGTGCTGGGGTGCTGTGTACACACCGCAGGGCCGTTTTACACTGTAAGGATTTTCACTACTATGCTGGGTCTTGGGGGGGGGGGGGGGGGCACCAGCATATAAACTGTTCAGTCTCCTGAGAATGATCAATAACCCTGCAGTTGATTTTACTTTGATGATTCATTGATTAAATACCAACTTCATGTCATTTCCCCGTTTCTGCTAAAACAGTGTTTCCCACACATGGAATTTACTTTGGGCTGGCGGGTATATCTGCTGTCTCATCTAAGCAGTTTTTTCTGATCTGTGATTGATTTAATAGCAGACAATCCCCTCGCTCTTATTTTGAAAGCTTAGTCCCTGATGCCCAACTAACCTCGGCCCTTTCTCTTTTAAGTTTCCCTGCTGGCCGGCTGTGGTGGAGGCCTTTGATATCATCCAACTGCTTGACGGTATCTGATCACAGGTGTGTTAATTCCACGCTTCCCTCTCCCTGTTTTTAACTCCTTAAATGGCCTCTGAGCTACTGCACTTGTGCTCCCCCTCCCGGGCACTCAGATCAGCGGACCAACTGCTCCTGGATGAGCCAAGGATACAGCGGAGGCTCACGGGAAACAGGACTTTTGCTGTGGTGGTTCCCAAATTGTGGAATTTGCTGCTGTTACATATTCGACGGGACTCTTTTCTGGCCATTTTTAAATCCACTCTTAAGACCCACCTCTTCTGCTTGGCTTTAGACCCAGATTGAGATGTGGATTTAATATTTATATTTCATTTTTAGATTTTATTGATGCTTTTATTTTGTGTTGTAATTTTGATTCTATTTATTTTATTTTATTTTCTCTTATTCTAATATATTTTTATTCCTTTGGTTCAGTGGTTGCTGTTTTTATAGTGCTTTAGAAATAAAGTTGGCTAAAAGCCATACATACTGACAGGGTGGTGTTTTGGCACATGAAATATGGAGTCGCTCCCTTCTCATTGATATTAAATGTCTGGGTACTTTATGCAAATCAAGGAAAACCGGTGAGACATGATACCTCTGGAAACACATGAAAAAATCTCTCCAACCATTTTAGTCCAAAATGAATACAGATTCAGCAGCTGCATGGCTTATTTCTTATCTCCAATGATTTAATTTTGCTCAGTTGTTTCTGGAATCTGCAAGAAAGTCTGAAACAAGTTGCCATGTTGGTTTTGCTGGGAAATCTGGAGCCAGTGTTTGCGGAGTTACAGGACGCTGAAGGCGAGGCACAGCACTGGCCAATAACTGACACGTCTTTCTAATGGCTTAAATGTTTGGAAGTGTGAATAAACACCCTGGTGGGTTTGTACAAGTCTCTCATCCTGCGGTCCAATGGAGTGCAACTATTGCTGGCAGCACGGGTCCTTCTCCTGCTCTTACACTCTTACAGGAGCAGCAGGTGGAGAACTGGTTCATGTGATGCTACCTTGATCTCACCGAGTCTACAGAGCAGGATGAGGACTAAAGTCACCAGCTGCAGTTCAAGATGGTAGAGTCAGAGTCCGTTGTGCTACTGGATGACAGCCTCATTGGAAAAGCAGCTGATCGTAACATTACCTCATTTATCACAACCAAGCACCACTTAGTGGCACTTCAGTGGCTACAAATGAGTCAGTTCCCATGTTAAAATGTCCAACTTTACAGCAGTATTAAACATGTTTACAGCCTGCTACGGTTTTGGTCTCTATGGATAGTTTAACCCGTCATAACAACTGTACAGTTTGTTTTCATAACACATTTATTCAGATGTAGAGAGGCCAGGGACTGACAGATGTTAGCTACCTACTAGACTTTGCCTCCGCTTTACTAATCTGAGTCACTGAGCTGGATCTCTCCATTGTGTTTGTGCTGCTGGTATTATGTGAATAATAAGTCTTTCTGTGAAGTGCAGACAGTAAAGAAGATGGACGTAGCCAATTTGTCCCACCAAGGGACAGACTGAGAAATCAAGGATGGTTCATCCTCACTGGCTAAAATGAGGATGGAGGATGGCTCCTATTTTATAAATTGACAACAATTTACAAAGTGGACTTCATGTTCTGTTCAACATAACCTGAAATTAGCGCCTGAGGATATAAAATCATCAGTAAAGTGGTATACTGAGGTAAACAATTAACACTTTCCTATACAACCACAAGTCTTTTTGGAATCAGGAGTCGCCCCCTGGTGGCTGTTAAGAAGAATGCATGGTTAAAGGTACAGTGTGTAACTGCTGGATGCAGACTGCAGTCCACTGAATTCTGTTTTCTTACCCCTCTCAATTCAAGTGCATGAGCCTAGCTATGGTGGCCACTGAAGGACAAACATGTTTCAGTCAGCCAAGAGAGATCAGAAACATTAAATTCAGACAGTATCACATAATAGCTGCAGCCAGCAGGTGTGCTTCTGCCACTGTTTGTGTATCATAACATTTTGGTACATACTATATTTTAACATATTTTCTTTTAATAATAAATAAGGAATAAAAAATGGATATGTGTCAAATATTTTGAGGTATTTTATGTTTTTACCCCTGAGTCACCTCAAAAACTCTGGCTGCCATTCATCTGTAGTGAGTGTTGGCTGTCAGTCCTCTGTTTACCTCAGCTGTCAATATGCCAGGTGAGAAGCGCCCACATCTGTTTACTCTGAAGGAAGCTGTAAAACTTTGGGAAAGGAGTCCAAATGGAGTCGATGAATCAGAGAGGCTCACTTCTGACCGATGACAGAGATACTGAGGTGAGTTTTTGTGGATTTCCAGAACTTTTCTGTTGGTAAGCACCGCTGTTTTTGCACCTGTTAGCTGCTGTTAGCCTCTGCTAGGTGAAACTCTCTGAAGTGGACTAAACATTGTTGGATACTTCGTGAATAAACTCTCATACAATGTGAGAGAGAATGTGATCAGACTGTTTATCAGAGGGAAAGTGTGATGTTTAGGACACTCAAACCTAAAATTAGTTGGTATAATGTTAGCTTACAACAAGATGTTGTTGTTTAGCCAGCTCACTGTCAGCTGTCCAGAGACGTGAGTGTCTAATCTGCTGACAATAAGTAACTGCTACAGTATTTGGTGCACTATGTATGCAGCTGGTCTTTAGCCATATACATTAGGTGGAATGGCGTTTTCATATGAGCCAACACATTCAAGATGGCGGGGCAAACTTCCACAAACTGGTACCCACTCCTATGTATTTTTAATAAATAAGATAATAAGAGTTGATGAGAATGCATCAATTTGCTGGAAGACATAATTACACACTAATCAATGTATATTTATGGGTATAATATTCTTTTTTTCTGTTAAATAACCTCAAAAAATGACTGATTGTACCTTTTTATCACATTGGTGATAGAAGCTGCATCCATGTTTTATATCGCCTGCGTCTGATACTTTGCCCTGATTATTACTGCTCATATTGTTTTGCGTGTGCCTGCTCGTGAGCACCATCGGTACAAACTGAATTCAGATCTGTGGGAAACACTGTACAATACTCAGATATTTCCATTACAGGCTGGAATGAGTTCATTTGGGGACATTTTAGCTTAAACAAAGACAATCAATTGTCACAAGTGTTGAGACGTGGTTAAATATATAAACAAATAAACATATAGTAATAGTAATCTTATTTTCAGTAGATGGTGTTAAAAATAAACTAAAGTTATTTAAAGCTGTTTAAAAGCGGTCAAAAACATAATCTTCTTACCTTTAATTAATAAAGAAACAAAAAAACAAAACACCATCTCCATCAACACAACCCCCAAACCTCAATGATCAACCCCCCAGGTCGTAAACGCGCTCCAAAAGCATGATGGGAGCAAGAAAGTAGCCTGTAAGGGACCTGCGGACTCGGAGTGTATCCGTGTGAGGACCAGAATGTCTTACTTGCCTTGTGTTACATGTTGGCATGGCAGCAGTAGATGAGTACTACTGAACAAATTATGAGCGCAGACTTAACGATCTTACAGGCCCCTAGCTGGGGACAAAGTGGGGGAACAAAAATGAAAGAGCTGTGAGTATCAACGGCAGTGGCAGTGACTGCAAGTATTAAGAAAAAAATAAGTCAGAGAATCATAGACATCAGGCTGCATGTGCTCTGCAAACTAACTGAGACTTAATGAGACAGAATGGACAGTTAGAATTAAATTTCTGTGCGTAAAGGTGTACAACAAGCTGTCTTTTCAGTCTTTGTCAAAGGGAAAGTCCACCTTTCAACTGCTGAAGCATTTCTGGAGTTGTTTACTGACTTTTTAAGTTCCTGTCAGGCTAAAACCTGCCCAGGACGCCTATTATAATTAATAATCATTCATGAGGATGTGGTCAGCTTCATTTCACATTTTGTGACATGCACAATCAGTGCCCTAATTCACTGCATTGGGAGGTACGTGATATCCAAATTTTCAAGTTCATCAGTCATTAAGTTATTAAAAAAATGTTTATGGGACTGTTCTTTGTCTAAAACATACATTTTTTCCCATTTTTACAGCACCCGGTAGGAAGCAATGCCCTGCTACCACCAGAAGGTGGCAGCAATGCACATACAAGGTGTATGCCAATGATTGTTAAACAACAACAGAAGAAAAATTGTCTATTAACAACCAGATCCCAGCAAAGCGTGCATGGCTCAGTGTGGTTAGATGTTACTCTACACAAAGTTTCAAAGTGTTTTCCTTCTAGTATTATTGAGGGACGAGGATGGTTTGGATAACATGGGCTGACTATTTGCTCTGTCAAATAAAGGTTACATTGACTTAGAATTTGCACCACCTTTTGGTGCAAATTGGTATTGCAAGTACAGCCCAGCCCTAGTTCAACTTCAGTCGATATCTCTTCATCATAAAGAGAAGTTTTGGACATAGTCATACTGTTAGTTTTATTAAATTTTAGAAGGTTTTAAACTATTTTTAAAGGCAGGACCTGAGCAGAAGTACCTTTAATAAAAACATGATGGCTGTAAAGTGAAACAGGATCTAACAATCATCAAACAACAGAAAAATCCAGAAAGGCAAAGAATCTTTTTTAAAGCCTCTTAAGGTGGACTTCTTCTTTGATAATGACCCAAATGAAAAAATACTACAAAGAAATAACTTCACGTCACTTTATCAGTCTGCTGTGTAAATATACTGGACTTTGCTTACCTTTCTTAAATCAGTATGCTTAGCATGAGAAAAGTGTAAGGAGTTTACTTATAATAAATGTTTGTGTAATATCAGAGATTCATCAAAATAAAGGCTGTGAAATTATTACACACACGCACAAGTACTGTATGCAGTTTTTTTCTATTTTATTCTTTTACACCATGGGGTCCCTTCAGCTACTTTGACTTCTATTGGAAGCCTTGTTACTCGACGTTAATCACCACTAACACACATTTTCTATATTGCTCACGTCACAAAGAAATGTAAAGTGTAAAACATGTAATACATAAAACATGTTTCAGGGTGACAAAAACCTCAGCATGTGAGCGTAAAGTGAGGAAGGCTGAGTGCGGCTGTTCGGCCTGCGTTCGGATAAATACCTGGTCGTCATTAAGGTAGTTGGGCAGGCCTCCTATGAACAGTTTATGAGGGGAATCGGGAACAACGGTGGAGACGACGCCTACACAAACCACAGGAGGAGAAAACAACAATCAAATCACAAAACAAAAAAATATGAATTTATATAGCACAAGTCATGCATGAAATACAACAAAGTGCTTAAAGGGGGACTAGTCTGCTCATTGCAGCACCATATTTTTTTTTCTTGGACTCTAGTCTGGGAAGCGTTGCATGACTCACAGCTCAGAAATATCCTTATTTGTCCTTTACTGGGCCCACAGGTGTCTGAGACGAGCTGTTTTAGCTCCTCCCCCTTTCGTCTTACAGTTTTCCAATCAGAAGGATGTGTGCTAAGGCTGTTTGATTAGTCAGCAACTGTAATCTTGATTATTTATTAACCTAACAAAGATCTACTCACTGCACATCACATGTAATTCAAATGAAAATAAAGAAATGACTGTGGAGGGGAAGTAAGCCCTGATTAGGGGGTGTTTTTGACCCCAAAGCTCATCTCACGAGGCTCTATGGCAGAACATCCAGGCAGCACCACCCACACACATGCCTTGGAAGACCTGCACAGCTGTGAATGCCTGCAGCTGACTCCGGATCCTTCCACGGGTTCACCTACAGAAACCCGGTTAGCGTTTCTTCCTCTTATTTCTTCCTCCTTAAGTCATCTGTGCTGTAACTGAAGCAAACTAAGACAAACCAAAGCATCTGCTGTGTCTTTCTGTACTGCCTGAACTTACTTTAACCTTTACTTTTAAGATCTTCATTATAACACATGATCACATGGCCTCATGAATTCATAGGTGTTGCCATGTTGATTGTATACTGTACTTAATTGGTTTCAGCTCAGTATATGTTGTAAAGGTCGCAAGTAAAACCGAAAATCATATTTTTGTTGCGGCCAAGTGTGTGAGAAACTGTCTTCTTGTCATTGTTGTCAGGCTGCTCTCATCCTGGTGATGACTGCACTCCGTCTCAAATCTAAACTGAAATAAATCGGACTTAAACTGAATTTCTCGGATGAAGCTGTGATGTTTCGATTATAATAGCAAGTTGGCTCATCTCCCTGCACTTTTATCCCAGTCGCTTTGTAGTGACAATTAATGCAAAAAAGTAATTGTATAATTGCTAGAAGTCAAAATAATTACTGAAACTAAAATCTGATTAATTGCCTGGTCTCACAGCCAGAGCAGTATGTTTGAGATGACCACAGAGGAGATGTAAGCTCTCTGTGACATCATACAGATCTGCATGAAGCCTGAGCTCTTAGCTCACACACACTGACCTCATTATTAGAAACATTAAAAGAGCATATAAATGTCAGGAAATCGACTTGTAACAGGTCCTGTTAATATTAAATCAGATAATTGGAACAAAATTCAGTTCATTCAAACTGGCTGAGACTGAGGAGAAAGAAAGAAAGAAGAAAGCATCAGAGTCAAACCTGGGACGTGGAACGCCGGCTGCTCTGAGATCCCGGGTAAAGGCCGATAGTCGTGAGGTCGTCTGATCTTCAGCGACTGACCCTGGAAAATGATCCCATCGAAGGCCATGGCCTGCGTCGTCTCATCCACAGATCGAAACTACAAAAGAAAGTCGCACTGAGTCGCAATGCCAACAAAAAAGATAATAATTATAACAGCACGTAAATGGGTGTTAAGAAAGGAAGATTGCTTCAGCAGGCCATCTTGCACATGTTGCAGCAGGACTATGAGCCTGCAGCGTTAGCATGCTGGTGTTTCTCACATTAGCTGATGCTAAACACCAGCTGAGACCTGCCGTCCACTGAGGCGAGAAAACCAGCTTCTGTTCAGAGCTGCACGTTACATAATGTCACTGGAAGACGTCTGGATGATTTCAGTCATCTATAAATAAAAATGCTCTAAAAATAAATACATGAAAAAAAAAAATGTATTTTTATTTGGAATTACTTAACTATAGATGATACATAAAAGAAAATAATAAAATAAATATAAAATATAAAAAGAGTTGTAGGAATAATTCTAAAAATGATCTGCCAAAAATAAATAAATACATACATTTCAAAACTTTTAAATATTTTTTTCACCTTTAATGCAAAATATTTGGCTGAAGCAGCTCTTTACTAACTTAAAACACTCCAGACTCCAGTAATATAAACTCTCACCTCTAGGAAAGCGAAGTTCTTGTCCTGGTTAATCTGCACGGCGAGAACGGGGTTACTGGGGGCTTGTGAGAGTCCTGCGAGGCGCATCTGGGCGTTAAAGAACTCAGCCATGGACTCCTGAGGAGACAGAGATCAAACTGGAAACGCCGCAGCGCCAGCAGCCTCGTCTGGTACAAATCTACAGTGACGAAGAGTTTACCTCCGTCACTCCAAAGGGGATGTTGCCAACGTAGAGGCGTCTGGCTTGTCTGGTCATCTGACTGCCAACTATGGGCACTTGTGTCGGTGCTGCAGCCACTCCAGTGGTGGTGGACGTTGCCAGCAGAGCTATTGTTGGAATCTGGCCGGCCGCTGAGGAAACACGGAGGAGGGACAGTGTTTGCTGCCAAATAACTGCACACAGACGCCACGATTATGTGTTCCAGGGGAAACTATACTACAGTCAGACTGCAGAGCAACACAGATGTAGTTTTATGAACCACAGCGAGTGCTTAAAGGTTTTAGGGTGGTTCACTCACAGATCAGCTATCTTACTGCAAACAGGTTCTCAGCAGATAAACAGATTAAGTACACTTGCTGATTGGCTCTCTGGGGTAGGACTGCCACCATCTTTAGAGAATCCTCCAAGAGATTTCTATTCAGTGTTCATGGAGTGCCATGTCTGTCTCTCTTATAACGTCCCAGCATTAAATAACTAGAGTTGTACCCCTCAGGACACACTTCCAACATTGGATAGCAGGCATCTCTGTCATCCATCCCAGATCCAACCTTCACACCTACTTCACACTGTCACTAACCAGCTGTGCAGAAATGAAGAAGGAGCCAAGCATTGTCTGTACAGCATGAGAAAAAAACAAGACAGACAGACAGAGGACGCAGGGGACACTTTTCATTGTTTATGCTCATACAAAGAAGCTCTTTGCATGTTTTGACCTGTCTTCTCTGCAGCAGAGGCCGAGCTAAAAGAGCAACAACTGCACAAACACAAACTACAGTACTTTTTTTGATGCTGCACCCTGGTGACAGGGAGCAGCTAAATGTAGACAACCCTCTACAAAGTTCTGCGTAGGACCAATGCCCAGCTCTCACTCATGGCTCCAAGAAAACTGTTTAAGCTGATTGAAGGCGGGTCGCTTGGTTTCTCCAGTCCGCATGTGAACTGTCCTCCAATATATCATCATCAGAGGTCAATTTGATAGTTAAAAATGTTTATGAATACAGTTTAGTGCTGTAAATGCTACATAAATATCATTTAGCATAGAGTTAAGCTCAGTAGACCCTATGAAACATTAACACTGTTGACGCAACTGCTGTGAAACTCAGATCGCGGTTCAGTGTTAGTGAATAATAGTCATGCAGTTAGACAGCTGGGGAGCATGACGCCATAAAGCAGAAACTCAGTGCAGATCTGCAGAAGGGAGCATACTGGGTACCTTGCATAGCTTTATATTGCATTGGTGTGATATGCTCAAAGCCGGGAGGAGGCACGTCCCAGTATTTGCAGGTCCTTTTCTTCCTCGCTCGCCTTGGAGAATGGCTACATGCACAAAACAGACAAAATAACATCTGAGTGGAGTGTTTCAGTGGTCACATGACTCCAGAAATGACTCTGCATTCAGAAGATCGAGCTGTGAAACATCTTAGCTGGTTAATACTTGATTACAAAAACATGTAAATCAATACATTTCCAGGATCCCGTTTCTCAAATCTGATATTTATAGTTTGTCTCATCTGTTGCTGTACTTCATTTTTTATTCTGCTTTTATTTTGGTGTGTTGAATTTACTGACCCATTATATCTTTAAAACTACTTTATTCAGCCTTTCACCCACTGTTTTATGAATTTATTTAAATATTACTTATTTTTACTTAAACAGTATTTTACGTAGCTTTGAAGAACTCCTTTCACTTTCACTTTGTTTCCTCGGCTTGTTTAAGGCCTGAGGACCTACAACCAAAGCGTGCATGGACTCATCGTTCCTGGGAAGGCGTGCAGTTTTCCACCTGCGCTTCTTGTGGTCTCGGGAGGAGCTCCGGCGGTCCCGGCTCTTCCGGTCTCGGCTGCGGCTCCGCTTCTCTCGGCTGCGGCTCCCTCGGTCCTTGCTCCAGCTGCGATGCTTGTCGCCTCGGCCGGGAGATCCACTGCGGCTCCTCTTCTTGTGTCGCTCCCTCTCTCGCTCTGCGAGGTCAGAAAAAGCCCAGGGTGACAAATACGACAGAGCGGTGAAGCTGCTCAACTGTATGATCATGTTTTCAGATTGTACCTGCACTTCTTTACTCTAAAAGAGTAGCCTGGCACACCTGGTTTTGTTCAATGGAACATTTTTTTCCCCAGTGGGCCTCCAGACCAGCAGATCAGAGTTTTACTGGCTTCTAGTATAATTTAATTATGTTTCTTTCTGAGAGCTTAATCTCTAAGAATATCACATAATTTATCAAAGAACTTATACTGTAATTGCTACTATAAATCTATATCAGAGAAAGAAACAGTAGCTAAAGCAGCAGTGGAGCAAATTCTGTGCACCTTCATGCTGCAGGTAGGTCAGAGGAATCTGACAGATTTAAAGATCCAGCAGTTTATCTGCATACACGCAGTTTCCACTTCTTCTTAGTTCAGTTGGCTGTCGTCGTGAAAACCAGCACTGGATGATGAAACCATCTGAACAGGTGGATTAATGACAGTGTTTTAACCCTCTGAGGTCTAAACCCAGCCCTAACCCGACAACACAGGCAAAAAGGATTTCTTCTGGAAAAATTATAAACAAATTTTGGTGCATGTCAGTTTTTTTTTTTTTTTACCCCTGAAGACTTAAAAGAACTTCTTTTTTTTTTTAATGAGAAATAAAAATACATATTCAAATAGCACATGGTTAGGGTCATTAGGTCATTTTAATGTGAAAATACTGACTCTAAGAAGAAACTACCCATTAGTGAAAGTTCATGTTGATCGGTGGAAACACCATCACTTCACTCAACAGCCCCGAGGCTGGCCAATCAACTCACTCAATACAGCACGTTTTTAAGGCCCTGTGGCCATCGGGCCATTGGTCATGTTGAACCCTGGTGTGAGTATTTTTTTTTAACACTGCAGGCTTTTAACACTGCTGTGGAAGCCTTGAGTCAACTATGTAAGACAACTATGTAATGCCCAAAGTGACAATGAAAACAGCTCAGCTGGAGATGAGTGGGGTTAACCTCTTTCTGCAGAAAAAAAATAAATAATTAGCGACATTAGAACATTTAATAATACCTGTCATAAATAAAGGAAAGTTTTGTTTTGTCAGTAAAGGTCAGTAGGAGAAACAGCCCCCCACATTCTTCTAAAAGCCGGTGATTTTCACGTCAGTCGATACCCTTCTGCATTACCTGGATGGGCTGACGCTCTCTGGTGTTGCTGCTCATATTTCTCTGAGAAATCTAACAGTTTAACGTGGCCTTTCATCCTGGCTGAATGCTTCTTTTCAGACCTTTTAACAAATCGATAGGAGGTGCTCTTTGATTAAATGTCAGGCTTTGGACGTGGTCTGTTATTCTTTCTTTGTGACTGGAAACCCTCTGTGCTCTACATAACTTCACTTTAATATTAATATCACTCAAGATTAATATCACTCAAGTAATTGAATAAAATGGTAAATATTCTCCGCAGAAGCAGAAAAATGGTTAAAAAGATTCCAAATGGATAACGGGCATAACTGTGACTTCTGTGACAGCATTCAAGGATGTTCTGGATGAATGTTGTTGGATAAACATTTCAATACACTTATGCAACCTCACAACATTTCTTGTACTGGCGATGGGAGAGTCATAACATCAAAATGATGTCTCACACTCCCCAAACCACTCTTCCACAATCTGAGCCCAACGAATCCGGGCATTGTTGGAATATCCTGATCGACTGAAGGGAAAACCTGGTCTTTCAGTATATTCGGGTAGTCAGCTGACTGTTTTTTGGCCACATAACGCTGCTGAACTTGGATCTGGCCAACTGAAGAAATCCCAGACCTATACCTAATGAATGAATACAATATTCTAATGCCTTTTTTCTTCATAATTTTTTCATCATCTATTTTATTATAAAATTATTTTTCTAAAATTGTCTGCACTTATTTTTATATTTTAAAATCTATTTTGCATTCCTGAAAAGTACCACTTTGGATCTTCTGTATATGAGCTTGTGAAAGAAAAATTTGGTTAAAAAAATCAATGTTGAAATTATTTATTTGTACAAATTTGTATAATGATGTGTTATCCAGTTAATTTGTTACTTAATCACCTCCTTTTACAGTTTTATATGAATAACAAAATTTATATAAATATGTAGCTAATACTTATATAATTTCAAACCGAATTCCTGTTAATACTGAGGCCAGCCTGCTTTAGCTTCGCGGCCCACCAGAGGGCCGCCGCCCACACTTTGGGAATCACTGTTTTAGCAAATGCAATATTCAAACATTTAACATTTTTAATTAAAAATAATTTGAGATGCAAGTAGAAGTTCAGGCCCCGTGGTAGACCCAGGACACGCTGGAGAGATTATGTATCTCGGCTGGCCTGGGAACGCCTTGGGGTCCCTCCGGATGAGCTGGAGGAGGTGGCTGGGGAGAGGGAAGCTTGGGCTTCTCTGCTTAGGCTTCTGCCCCCGCGACCCGGCCCCGGATAAGCGGAAGAAAATGGATGGATGGATGGAAGTAGAAGTTCAGGTAAGAAGTAAACTAATAAATATAACTAATAAATATGTAATAATATATTTTTTACACGTTTATATTTCACAAAATCTCCGAAATGGGTACAGCGATAATAGAAAATACATAAAATAGGCTTTAAAACAGTAGATGAAAATAATAAATGCATAAACTAGTAAAGAAATTATATCCACGACTATATACACACATAGATATACGTAAAGTGATGATTGCGTATGTGTTTAATTAAGCCCCACTTTCTCATTATTACCGGTTACAAATAAAGCGTTTCCTTCCTTTATGTCAGTCCTGTTCTAACTTCTGTTCCTAATGACGCTGATCAATCAATCACTCAGAAATTACTTTTTTTTTTTTTTTTTTTTTGTTAATAATGAGCTGCGGTACTTAATAATGGATGCCGAATTCAAAAGTAGATTCAAGTGATCCAGAAAGTGCCATTTTACAACATTTCTACCTACATGTATCTTCACGGAGGAGGATAAAACTACAGAGATGCGCGGTTTTCACGGAGTTCGGCCTCCTGCTGCCTCAGGTAAAATTCACCGTGCGCTCTCACCGGCACTCAGGGCTGTGACATATTTAGCGGCGGCTGTGGAGGAGCTACAGAAGCAGACTGAAGCCTAATTAAAATATGACAGCACAGATATGGTGAAGGAGCTGAGTCATTGAGAGGGAAAGTGCGTACTGAAGTTGGTGTCGGGTCGCGTTATTCATTCATAAAACCAAGCGGCGAGCTAACGGTCCGCACCAGCGGTGCGCTGCTAGCTTGCAGACCGAATTGGGGCACAGACGGACGGCAGCACTCACCCTGGCGATTCTCGCTCAGTTGTTTCTCAAACTCCTCGAAATCCGACATGATGTCGCTGTGTAAAAAATATACCTCGGCTCCGACGCGTCTGGGGGAAAGATGAAGCAACCTGACCGCTCTGTCAGTGCAGCAAAAATCTCTGATAGCTCCGCGGAGTGAAGACACGGCATCCGGCGAGCCCTCCAAAATAAAACCAGGCGGAAGTTTCACCAATGTTTTTATTAAATAATGTATACACAAGGGAATACTAAAAATATATCTATCTATCTATCAAAGAATACTGTAAAAACTTTTTTTATTGTTTAATTAAATAATTAAAATTAAATACGATTAAAATAAAAATAGATTTACATTCTAAAAACAGAAAAACAACAAAAGCCCTTGCTTTTTATATTGTACATTTTTTGCCTTTATTAGTATTTTAAACGATTTACCTTCTGTTTTTATTTATTGTTTTGTAAATGCTAACCAGCTTAAGTATTTCACACAGTTATAATTTTTTAAGAGGTCGGATGTGATTCAGTAACATTTCTGCACATGCTCAAAACTTCCTGTGCATTTCATACATATATCCGTGTTTTGAATGACTTTTAGGAATTATGCGTCTCAGCTATCTACAAGAATGTGGATGGAAATGTTTAATTTGTTTGTTTGTCACGTCAAAACAGAAAGCCCAGTTTGCAGGAGGAAATTTTAAATGTGGGTTTCAGGAACCACTGCCATTCGTTCTGAGAATGCCCAGTGATAAGGCCTTGTTAGGCAGAAATTCACAAAGTCCCGAAAAGTACTTAATACTGACCTACCTTTGCAGTTTTCCATTTTTTTTTTTTTTTTAGGAAATGTTGACTTTCAGGCAATAAGCTCTGATGAATATATATTTGGTAACTCCCATCATGTACAAAGTTCCCATATTTCTGTAAAAACTCACAGATGGCAGAGGATAAGACATTGCACTGGTTCTGTTGCCGTGTAAATATAAACTGCTGTCTGAAAATAAAGAATGAACAAAAAAATATATCCAAAAAGTACAAACACAATCAGGAAGCGCAGTTTAATGACTTGAATCAGCTTGTGTGAAGCTGCCAGTGTTTGGGCCATCTGCCAGTCAAAGCAGCTATGGCCCTAACTCCAGATGAGTTAAAATTGCCATAGAAACCATTGTGCAGCAGGCTGTAAACATGTTTATTTCTGCTGTAAAGTTGGACATTTTAACACGGGAGTCTACTGACTCACTGCTGGTGTCGGCCTCAAGTAGACATTAGAGGAACTGACGTTTTTCTCCCTCCCATCACCCCAACCACTAGCATCAGATGGCTACCCCTCCCTGAGCCTGGCTCGGCCACAGGTCTCTTCCTGTTAAAATGGAAGTTCTTCCTCTCCACTGTCGCCAAGTGCTGCTCAGAGGGGGATCATCTGATTGTTGGGGTTTGTGCTCTAATATTGTAGGGTCTCTGTGTTACAGTAGGAAGGACGTCAGTGACTATTTATATTGGTGGAATATAGGCTGTATAATGACAAATAAAGGCATTCTATTCTATTCATTCTATATAAATACAATTGAAAATGAATGGAAAATACATGTGCATTGTGGTGCACCTGGTCATCTGCAGCATTTAAAATCCTGTCAGGTATTCCATATACAGTCCATGACAACATCAAACCATCGCCAGTATTTTGGTTCAAAACTTGACAGAGTGTCTTTAAAATAGCCCATCAGCTTATCAGATTTCATCTCTGTTAGAGCACATATGTCATACTCAAAGCTTGGGGGCCAAATTTAATCAGGTCTGACTTTGGTTTCAAAACTGCAAGGTTAGCTTGGGATTTGTGGGTTTTCAAAGCTTGGATCAAAGCTCTTTAAGCTGTCAGGTACAAACTTTAAAAAATATGTGAAAAACAACATTAAAGATTCATGACTTTGCTTTCACATAACAGAACTACTACTGCCAGTAGACACTGTGCTTGTGTTTAGCTGTTACTCATCAAATTTTTGTTGGTTTGTTGAGGCCTTGTGAGGCCTATGTAAGCCAAAATGTATGTATTAAAGCCATATTCAACAATATCACACTGGATATTTTTAGTTTTATTATTTATTAAAGGATGCAAATATAATCCACACATGGTTCTTGATCCCAACTTCATTATAACTTGTAGAAAAACTTAATTTGACTCCCTCATTTTAGGTAAAATGCAACCTGGGAAACAAGATCAGTGGACCATGGCACACTCAGAAATGCATCCAGCATATGAATTGTTTTATGCATTTCTGCATAATTATCTTTGCATCGTAGGGTAAGGGCACCCTCCTGCAGCCAGCAGAAGCCCCATCTCCTCCCCACCTGTCATTCTAAACACACCACATTGACAACAGACATGGAAAATAACTGACTCAGCTGTGCTACTATTAAAAGAGCTCAAATCCCTGTGCCTGGCTGGTCGGGGTGCGGTCATGTCAGAGGAGCTCTGCTGAGCCGAGTAGCTACAGCTCCTCAGGAGAGGAATTAAAACCAACTACCTGCAGAGCCCCAGGAAACGGTAAGCAGTGGCTGCTAATTCATTCCTTGCTGCTAATTCATTCCTGCTCTTTGCAATCTAGCAGTAAAGAGTGAATCTTAAGAGTAATTGAAAAACTCAGCTTCAAAGTAAAACTTTGAGTGCAGACACAGAGGGCAGAGGCATTAAGAAGTGCTCTGTGAGTTCCTGACTTTGTTTTGGAATAATTTGCAGAGTGCAGTGTGACACTGAGTCTTTGTGAGGGCCACAGCATCTATTTTTAGTGCAGTTTTATTTTTAGAAGCCTCTTCTTGGGCAAACAGCCGGTATGGTGGCATGGTGATCCTTAACTGAAAGGTTATCCTCAAATTCCTGGTTGGACACAACATGTGCGTGTCAGTCTTTACAAACAGATGAGAAATGTGTTGAAATAATGACACTATGAGGTGGTGAATGGACTCTTTTGGAGACAACCCTTTGAAAGACATGCAATTTTTTCTTTTTGAAGTTTTTTGTTTGTATGTGTTGGATTAATATCTTTGCTGATGTGATTTTTTGTTTTTTGTACATTTGTTATCATCTTAAGAGCTTGAAAAAGGTGACTGGAGTTCTTTAAGTTTCACCTTCCATCCAAGAGGCTTCTTCTGTTCTAAATCCAAATTGTGGAGAGTCCCAGGTATTTAAGTGCTAGCGGAGGTGTCCTCTGTAGGTGCTCATTGATCCACTATTGACCATGTGCATCATCACATGAGCCAAGGTGTAAAAATAATAATGCCTTGGACTTATAAAGCACTTTTCAAGGTACTCAAAGACACTTTACAATTCCATGCACTATTCATTCGCATCTCAATCATACTTGGTGGTGATAAGCTACTAGGGTACCCACAGCTGCCCTGGGGCAGTCTGAAAATGCACTATAGCTATATTGCCAATAGCTGCCAATTCACACCTACAGCCCCTCTGACCACCACCAACCACATTCACACAATGTGGGTTAAGTGTCTCGCCCAGAGACACAACGACAGCCCGCGCTCAGACGGGTACCCGAACCAGCGACCCTCTGGTTGCAAGGTGAGCGCCTGGAAACACTCAGGAGAATTTTCTCCAAGCTTGACATCCCAGTGTGCGTCAGACCCAGCCACACCCGGAGACAAAAACTGGTCCATCCCAAGGAGGTAGCCACCTGCACAGGACTCAGCTGCATTGCTGCACCTAGAGGATGGAGGGCACTCTTTCAAGGATGCCAATTTTCACATTTTGAACCTGATTTGAAAGAGGAATCAAAGAAGAATGCCCACTCTGACCGACCATCACTGAACAGAGGTGGTGGTGTATGACTATGACACCAGCTGCCAGCCACCTGTGATGCAGTCTTGAGAGCCCGTCCCAGGTGCCTCAACCCCCACTCACACCTTATTTTAGGTGACCTCTATGAGTCATGATGATGGAAATGATCAATAGGGGGTCAGTGGCCACCTCCAAAGGGGTCGCAACACTAGTGTTTAAATAGCTGGGACTCTCCATCATTTGGTTTTAGAACTAAAGAAGACTCCTGGATGGGAGGTCAAAGGTCTTCAGTAACTTAAAGAAGTCCAGTCGCCTTTTTTAAGCTCTTAAGACCGCCATGACCTGGATGACTGAGAACACAGATACATTTGTTATAGCTTATCTTTTTTTTTTACCTGCACCTAGAATGTTGTGTTTTGATAGCGTGTGCGTGTCATTCTGTCTTTAAATACAACAGCTCGAAAAGTTTTTGGCTCACATCCATCGAAGTCTTCCAGGTCAACTTAATGATTTATTGATCCAAAATTGACAAAGAGCCTTATAACTATGATTCTCACAAGTATGGTGTGTATTGTCAACATACAGAAAGTACCGTATAAAATTATAGATATCCCAACACACTTGACCTCTGACCTCTCCTTCAAGGTCAAATAAGGTCAAATTATCATAAAAAGTCTTTTATCTTTAAAACTCTGCTTAAAATTTTGCTGCCTTTATTTGAGTTGGCAGCATTTGGGAAATGATGCTAGAATATGGGAACTCTAAATATCACTTAATAGTTTGCATCCAAATATTGGGGCTACATCAGTAGTTTACCACCACAAGTATGACTGAGGTGTGACTGAATAGTGCTTGAATCCCAGTAGTTCTGCCAAGCAAGGCCTTAAAACAATTAAATGGATGGTTTAGTTCCTTCATATGGACAAAAAGACAGGCACACCTTAAAATGGACACACTATGTCGCTCCTCAGCAGAGGGGGGGCCTTGACCTTCCAGACATTCGAAAATATCAACTCAGTGCTCACCTGCGTGTTATCGCGGATTGAGTACGTAATAAATCTACCTCACTCTGGACTGATATAGAGAGCTCTATGTCAGATTATCCATTAACATCATTACTTTTTCTAAAGAAAGCAAAATCCCTTAAATCTGTTTGTCACAACCCAATTACTATAGCCACAGTTACGGGGTGGCATATAATCAGGAAATTAGAGGGCAGGTCACAAACAACCTCGGTTTTTACTCCAATTTGTAATAACCCAGACTTTTTGCCGGGAATAATGGATAATAATTACAAAATCTGGGCTGACAAAGGAAAACTTAAATTACAGGATTTGATGGAAAATTCTACTCTAATGTCATTTACTCGATTAACTGAAAAATACAATGTTTCAAATAAAGACTTTTTTCGGTACCTTCAGATCAGAGACTTTATAACGAAAAATACTACATTGCTGACATGTCAGGATATATCAGAAACAGAAAGACAACTTTTTATGACTAAATCAGCAACCTCTATTACTAAATTTTATGATGCTCTTAAGTATCATAAAGCAAACAAATAATTTTATTTGAAGGATCTGTAACTTGATTGTAATATAACGGAGGATGAGCGGATTGAAGTTTGGAGGAATGTAAAAACTTTAAGTATTTGCAACAGAGTCAAAGCGACTCAGTTTATGATTCTTCATAGAGCCCATATTTCTCCTTATCAAAGGCAAAAATTTAAACCTACCTTATCTCCACAGTGTTTAAAATGCAAAACTGAGATAGGCACTCTAACACATTGCTTCTGGTCATGTAATAAAGTTAAACAATTCTGGCAGATTATTGGTGGGGAACTCAATAAAATTTTTTCTACTAAATTGAACAACAATCCTTTGTTTTTATTACTAGGAATAACCGATCCAGTAGTTATTGTTGACTTTCGTGTGCAAGAAAATGTCTTCTCCTTAACTGGATAATGGAAAAAATTCCTTCAAAAACACAATGGCATAAGGTTATTTTGAATTACATATCTCTTGATTATTTGACATGTCGGCTACACAATAAAGATGATATTTTTTTTAAAATATGGGAACCCTTTTTGTTATATATGGGAATGAATATTTCTAAAATCTTTACAAAAGCCTTTGTATTGTAATTACTATCAGTGAATATGGTCTTGTATTAGTCATGCGACGTGCTTTGTGTTTTTTTTTCTTTTGCTTTGTTTTGTATATGTAGCAAATATTGGTCAATTAACTTTGACCACCGGGAACTGACTTTCAGATGTGGTAATGGGATGTTTGTATTTTTAATGCATCTGTAGACTAAAGTGCATTTATGTCTTTTTCAGTTTGTTGTTAATTTATATGTGCTTGGAGTCCCTTTTTTTTGTCTTTTCACAGTTTTTTATTTATACAGTTTTTTTTTTTTTTATCTCTTTGTAACCATTTTGTGTCTCTTTCTATTATTTTTTTCTTTTTGTCTGCAGTTTCAGTCTTTGTTGTCATTTGTATCTTGTTGAAGTTATTTTTTGTGCATTTGTATTTGTTTTTATATGGTTGCAGTCTTTTTGTGTGTCTGTGGTCTCTGTGTCAGCTGTCAAATCCACAGCCAGCCATACAATCCATTCTGGTAGGACGAATTCAATGCTACTTCATGCAAATCAGGGTGAACACAAGGCTGTAATTTAGATAAAATCCACATATTAAAGTTATATATCTCAGCACACATACGTAGCAACGCACATTTATATAAACAAATTTACACACAAGCGAACCTCTGAAAAGTGTGATAAAAACTTTTATCACAAGTGAATTCTGTGCAAATGTTGAGCAAACATGGGCAGAAATAATGTTTAGATGTCTGAAGTTCTATAGATTGGAGCACCGCCATGTGGTTCAAAGCAGTATTGCGTGAGAGTACAACCCAGCTGTATTTTACTGTAAGTTGATATCTCTGCAGAGCAATACACAGATACCTTCAACATAACAGTATAGCTGCTGTTTCTTTACCTCCTGTTGATAGTTTTTGTTCATTTTATGAGTTTATACTCCTTTTAAACACAGAGTTTGTCCAAAAGGTAACTCCACACAAAGCCATTTCTGTCCAATCAAATCTCAGAAGAGATTTATCCATCAGGAAGCCCTGAATGTGCATAAATATACCGCCTGTATATCCAGGAGAAAGGCATTAATGATTTGTCATTTGTCTTTGATTACTGGTGTAAGAACATGCTTTAAAAGCCTTCTCTGTTTTTGTTTCAGAGTCATAAGAACACCTAGTTAGACTTAAAAATGGTTGTAAAGGGTGAGGTGGATTCCCATGAAACGGAGCCGGAGAGCTTCGGGGTATGAAACGCTCCTTTTTCTTTATAACGTAGTGAATCTCTTCCATCCCATCGCATCTGCATCAGTAGAATCCAAATCACTTTTCTTTTAAAACAGATGTTTCAGCCTTGAAACATGCTTTTCACTAGAACATGTGCCTAACCATGATTCCAACAGCCGTGTCTTTAAGTAGGCATTTCAACACTGTTGCCTCTCCTGTCGGCCGGTAGAGCCTAACAGATCGGAAACAGTTACCTACCAGCAGCTGTGCAGCTCACGCAGGAGCCAAAGTGTAAAAGTGACAATCTAAAGTTCTATAAAGGTTCATTTGCTGCCTCGTTTCTTCATGTTTTTGCTAAGCAGCAGCACAAAAACCATCCCAGAAAAGCTAAATGACATTTTTACACTTTGATAATCATGCAGACTGTTTCCCTCCCTCTGTTAGAGAAGTGTGTCTGTGTTTCAGTGTTTTCATCTAAAATGTCACACTTTTGACATTTTGTGTGAACATTGAGAAAGAAACTTTTTTAAACTTCATTTCTGCATTTTTCAGGACACCCTCCAGGAGATGGACTCAGCATGGACCACCACCGTCCTCCTGGTGCCCTGCGTGGTCCTGCTAACAGCTGGATTTTTCTACCTCTATGGTGTAATTATGGGACTGTTGTCCAAAACATCAGTGCGCAACAAGGTGGTGGTTATAACTGATGCTTTATCCGGGCTTGGAAAAGGTAACACACACAAAAACACGCAATTAGTTATTTTTAGGTCAACGTTTTTACAGTGTCATTTAATTTTGTGAAGAGTGTGCAGGCGTGTTTCACAAAGGAGGCGCGAGGCTGATCCTCTGCGGGAAAAGCTGGGAGAAACTCAAAGAGCTCGCAGAGGATTTGGCGAATGCTTCTGATCCGACGGTGGTGAGTTTACAAGCACCGACACAGGAGAGGGAGCGGGCTGGAGGAGTGGTGGAGCAGTGCTCAGTGAAGTAAAACATGCCACCACAGATAATGGGCAGTGAAGCATTCCCTGTACTTCTGTTGTAAAACAGTAGAAAATGTCCATTACTCCTGTCACACAAGATCATCTTAATTAGATCCTAAATGATCTTAACTTAAACAAAGTGAAGTGATGGCTGTACATCAAGACTCTGCCCAGACTAGGAAACTGCACCAAGTATGGATTCAAAAGGACAAACTCAGGGTGCAAATATTCTTATTGTCTCACGA
Organism: Archocentrus centrarchus; assembly: GCF_007364275.1. Lineage (NCBI taxonomy): Eukaryota > Metazoa > Chordata > Actinopteri > Cichliformes > Cichlidae > Archocentrus > Archocentrus centrarchus. The sequence continues at coordinate 5,436,586 of NC_044353.1, read as the reverse complement.
CCCTCAAGCTGCTTTATCACAGTGGAGTGTGATAAAGTGAGGACCCAAATGCAGGGATAGAAAATGAAATGAAGACTATCAAAATAAATTGACAACTAAAATAAAAGATCCATCCATCCACTCATCCTGTTCAGGGTCGCGGGGTGGCTGGAGCTTATCCCAGCTGTCATAGGGTAAGAGGCAGGGTACACCCTGAACAGGTCGCCAGCCTGTCGCAGGGCCAACACAGAGAGACAAAACCTTTCACACCCTCAGCTTTTTAAAAAAAAAAAATAGGTGTGAAAAAAAATAAAAGATCGCCAAAATAAAACAGGAAGTAACAGAGTTGGGGACACGGGAGGCAGGATAACCAGGAACACCTGAAAACGGCAAATAAAATAAAATAAAATTTGCATGTTAAATTCAAAATGGTGGACTTTGGGTTGGGTTTAGGGCGTGGATCCAGGAGGCTTTTCTGTTCATGGCAGGATGTTATGTGAGTGTGGCATCTGGCCAAAGGAGTTCAAGACTAAATATATAAAAAGGGTTCTTTATTCAAAACAAACTGCTCTTTAAAACAGCTTAAAACCTTAAAGAAACAAATCCCTAACAGTGCACCAACAACTGTAGCAATTTAGTTTCCTGTTCCAACAACAAGACAACAAAACATCAGCTACAATACAATCTACACCATACAATAAGATGCACACAGCACTAACTTAGTGCGTCACTTTGGGGCCCACCCAAAAAAGCACAACTGAAATAGTCTGACAGATACAAGAAAGAAAAAAAGAAAAACATTTTCACACAAAATTACAAAGAAAGAAAAAATGAAATAACCAAATATAAAACACGGAGGATAACATGAAGCGTAAGGAAAATGCACGGCCCTCATCCCTTCAGGTCTACCAGGTCATGCAGCCTTCAACCGCACCAAGCAGCCTGTGGATAGTTCATAACCACTTAAGCATTGCGTTTTCTAATAGAGTTCACACAACCATATACACCATACACAGAATGCCCCTGACTTAAGCTACATATGAGCAGATTCCATGACATGGGCCTGTTTACCTCAAACTTACTGCTTGTTCCCCAAGCCTGGCGAGTGGCCTCCTGCTTGGTCTAATGAGGCAGCGCAAATTAACTTCCTGCTTCCTGAGGTGGTGTTTGTAGTTTTCCTCCCCCTTCAGCTACAGCCTTCACAAACCAAAGAAGAAAACATCATCGCCCACTAGTGGCAACAGAAAACATCTTCCCACACGTTTTCCACCCGGCTACACGAGGATACCAAATTTCATACATGTAGGTGAAACAGCCATTCGTTACACTAAACACTGATTACAAGTAAAAGCAGACATGTCAGCCAGCTGCACTTACCGTACAGCAACCTCATCCTCATCCACAATATTTCTCCTCTTCAGACGTTTCCTCCTAAGCTGGTGCTGCTGGATTTTGGAGATATGGACAGTATGCCTGAGGCAGAGATCCTGGACTGTTACGGCTGCCTGGATATTATTATCTTCAACAGCAGCATGAAGGTGAAAGCTCCTGCGCAGAGTCTGTCGCTGGAGGTGGACAAACTACTGATGGACAACAACTACTTTGGGCCTGTCACTCTGGCTAAAGGTAAATGATGACACTTAAATTTTAGGTTGTAACGCTGAGATGATGAGAGCTGAATTTCTTTTCCAGGTGTGCTGCCCTCCATGATCTCCAGGAGAAGCGGTCACCTGCTGCTAGTTAACAGCATCCAAGGGAGACTGACCGTGCCTTTTCGCACTAGCTGTGAGCCCATTAAGAAAAGAAATTTCCACAGTTCTTTCAGATCAACATAAATCCACAAAATGGTTTGAGTTTATACCGAGCTTATTTGCTGCATATGGAGGTAATGTGTTTAAAAGTTGCTTTAATTTCTTCTGTGATACACTCAGAAAACAACAGGTGAGGTAGGTTAGTGTTTTGTCTCTGAACAGATACAAAGTTGCCATCCACGTGATAGTGGGTTCACTCTGTGTTTCAGATGCAGCCTCTAAACATGCTGTCCAGGCCTTCTTCGACTGCCTGAGAGCTGAGGTGGAGGAGTACGGCATCTCCGTGAGCACCATCAGCCACACCTTCATCAGCTGCTCCGCGCCTGGAGCCGCAGCCGCCTCCAAGTCCCCGTGGTCGTGTGAGTAAACGCCAAGGAGACGAGTCAGGTGTTCAAGCGCATCTTTTATCGTTGAAAATATTGAGTGTTATTTCATCTCCCTGCCTGCTCGCTGCAGTGCTGTACACTAAGAAGCCCCTCGGCGTTTCTCCGGATCAAGCCGCCACGGAGATCGTGAAGACTTTAAACAACAAGAGGAAAGAGGTGGTGATTGCACCATCGCTCCCCAAGGTGGCCATTTACGCCCGATCCTTCTTCCCCAACATGTTCTTCGCTGTGATGGCTGCGGGGGTGAAGAACGCTGCCCCCCCTGAGAAGATTTAGGTGCTGTCTCAACGCTATGATGATGGGACACGAGGTTTTTAAGTCGCACAAATAAGTGGAAGTCGAAGATATTTGTTTGATAATCTGATGTTTCTGTGTATGGATTGCCAGCCAGAAAAAAGGGGCAACTTTACTACAAACAAGAATTTTAAAGCAATTCTTGACACAAAACATTAAACTAGAGCCACAAAGCATATTTAAGCCTTATGATATCTGTTTATTTATGCTATCTGTTGCATGTTTTTTAAACTTTCATTTTTTAAACATAATTTGACTAAAGAATTTCCCAATAAAGTAGATCTGTAAACTATCCCAGCTGTTACAGGGAGAGAGGCAGGGTGCAAACTCTTGTCTTTGTCTTATTTATTGTATTTCCATTCATGTTTGTTCATTTCAATAAATAACTGCACCTGTTTCTTATTTTCCCAGCGAAATCATACTGTAAAGATCACCACATGTATGTATGTTTATGTAGTTCCCATTTCCTCCAAGACGATTTGACCAATCTTGATTAAATTTTGCATCATCATTGCCTGGGGTACTGTGAGTGCCAACATCTATAAGGCATCTATAAATATCTTGTACAAATCCCACAGTCGTGTATGTATTTGTACATTTGACACTTTCTACAATGTAATGTCAGATTAGAATGATGTCACAAGATAATGTATCATAGCCTCATACTGTAATGATGGTCATGTATGTATGTTTATATGTTCTGTGTCTCTGTGGCACGGGGGGAGAGGCAGTCAAAGACTTTTGCACAGAACTGCTAGAATTGTTGACCCCGTATTGATTTGATTACAAACAAAAGAGAATAATTGTTCAAGTAATAATTGTTCAGCATGTTCAAGTGGAACTGAGCACCGTGAGTCTTAGCTGAGTTGGTGCAAATGAATCAAATTTGACTAAGCCTATTCTGATACTATGTAAAACATACAGCAGCTTAAACACTTATAAAATAGTAAAAAAAGAAAAAGCACATTTAAATTAAATTTCAATTAGTTTTATTTTCCAATTTGTTTTTGACATTTTTTTGAGTTTCATGGAAGAAACTCAGGAAACAATGAGAGAACATGCAAACTGCACACCAGAGAGAGGCTGAGGCAATAAATACCCCCAGCCGTCCTCCAGAAATAATTCAGTTTGATGCTATATATACAGTACCAGTCACTGGTACTCTGTATGTATGTGTGTATATATATATGTATATATAATATATATATATATATATATATATATTATATATATATATATATATATATATATATATATATATATATATATATATATATATATATATATATATATATATATATATATATATATATATATATATATATATATATATATATATATAATATATATAATATATATCAAAGGGTTTTGTTCTCCAGTCTCATTGGACATTCTTATCTGTGTGACGTCAGATATTTTCTACGCATGCGCCTCTCGGGTTCCATGCGGTATCGCGTCCAACTTGTGACCAATCGCTGTGTTGTGGTGAGTTGTTCAGAGAGCATGAGAGTGCTGCTGTAAGTGATCTGTGTGTGTGTGTGTGTGTGTGTGTGTGTGTGTGTGTGTGTGTGTGTGTGTGTGTGTGTGTGTGTCTCTGCAGCACCAAGAAACCATCACTCTGATCAAAAACCGTACTGGATGTTAATCCTCGTTCTTCAGCACAACATGGGCCTCAAAGTGACGATGACATCATCTGCAAGTTTGCCGATTTGAGCCCAACTAACTGGTACACTGACACCCTCAGAAATACACTACACCTCCACGTACGTCTTGGTTATTGCTGAAACTTTGTATCACCATAAAGGGTTTTTCCCCATGTTTTTGCTTAAATTGGTAAATAGAGTGGAGTCAGCATGATTTATGAAGGGCTTCTATATAAAATATAGCAGTAACCTGTTTTTCAACAATCTTGAGGAGTCTGTGTTATTGTACCTACATTATAATCAATCCGTGATTTTTGACCTCTTCAAATACAGATGCAGCCACCTAATGTTGCCGCATCCAGCCAGACGTCGGCCAGCTGAAGTCCAGCTCCCAGCTGGCCGACGTCCGGCTGTCGTCGGGCTGGAAGTCCCCCTCCTTCTCCTGGGCGTATCTACTTTCCAGCATGAACACACCCCTTTCCCTCAATTGTAGACTGTCACCAAAAGGTGGCGCCTTCTTAACAAAAACGTTGAGTTCTGTGATTCAAAAAAGTTTTGGTGAAGTATCAAGTTTTGAAAACCTAAAATAGATGCCTAAAATTTTTGTCAGTATGACCTTTCACACATTTCCATTGCGAATCACCAAAAGATTCCTTTGTTTCACTTCATCTTTTAACTAAATAAGTAAATAAATACAGTAGGTTAAAAAAGAAGCGGTGCTGCGCTGAGCCAACCCGGTCTCACGGCAGTTCGTGCAGTAGTCACGAAATTTAATCTATTGATTCGTGCTCATGAACACGAATTCCCTCTTTTTTCGTGTTACTCGGCACGACTTCTAACCTGCCTGAAATGCAGTGGGATAAAGTTCGTGCCTCTGAGCACGGCTTCTAAGCTGCAGTATAGTTTTTTTTTTTGCCCCTGTCCCCCTTTTTCCCCCCTTTTCTTTTGAACTGGAAGCTCAGAAGCTGAATTATGCCTTAATTGCGATCCTTAACCGCCACTTTTCCTTTTGACATGAATTTCTCCTCGTTTCATTTAATGTGGGTGCTGCTTATGGTTGTAACGATGACATTTGTGGGGCTTTTTAGGTCTAAATTTATATTTACGTGTTTATGGTTAGTGCTATATTCGGTGTCCAATTTTTTCTGTGAGTTCCGTGGTCTGAAGCCGTTTTCCCTCTGTGTTAAATCCATGAACCAACGATGAATAAATAAATGAACTACAGTACCCATCACCCCATCGGCCGTAACCATGGTCACGCGTATTCCCGTTGCTGTCCAGCTAATTGCATTAGTTCACCCGCTTCGGGTGTTATCAGGTAATTACTGACTTTATTAGCGGTTTTCAGGCCTGTAAATATGGGCCAGCAAGGGCCGTCTGCACCTCGTAGTCAGTCGAGAAGGTAGTTATCGTTCTAACGGAGGATCACTGACAGAGAAGGACTACAGACGAAGGACTACAGAAGAAGGACTACAGAAGCCATGCTCGCTGACTTCCGGCGGATGCTGCAGTGTTCAGGTAAGAGGATTTCAATGGACAGCGTTTATATAGTGATATTATTACGGCCGTGAGTTCAATAAGCACTTGAAATTAGATTAATGTGGTGTAAGAGAGCGCTGATATCCCAACTCTGAGATGCATTTGTAGAGATTATTGCGGGTTTTGCCGTCTTTGAGACGCTAGCTTAAATTTTCTGTGCAAATGTTAGCGGATATCGTAGGAAAGCGTTCACTATTTAAACAATGTTATGACAGAAATATGAGCTTCTGGACTTACTAGTTAAGTAAAATGATTATTTTCAGCCACAGATTCCAAATAAATATCCTCATGAGCTTCAGTGCATCCATATTCAATATCTGCGAGTACAGTGCTTCATTTAATCTGCACTGAACTGACCCAGGCTTATCACAATGTAAAATAAAATGATACTGGTCTGAACACAGTTGCTGGATCAGGTGACCCTGAAGCCTCTCTTAGTTATGCTGCTATAGGCCTAGACTGCTGGGGAGGTTCCCGTGATTTCTTTATATTCACTGTAAACAAACCTTATATTTGCAAGTTTCTTATATTCACTATTTAACAAAGAGCAGTCTGTTTATACTTCAGACTGCTGGCTTACTTGTGGTTCCTATGATACTTAAGAGTAGAATGGGATGCAGAGCCTTCAGCTCCTCTGTGGAAAGAGCCTTGAGGTGACTGTTGTGATTTGCACTATACACATAAAACTGAAAGTCTGGCTGCCTTTAATCCTCTGTGACAAACACGAGGATCCATGAAACCTGCCAGCACCTGAGAATGAGCTGAAACTTGCAGTGTATTACATTCCCATCATGGAGAAGCTTCCAGACTCTGGGAATCCTGTCAGTGAGCAGGGACTGATTCACTGTCCTCAGCTTTAAACAAACCCAGTCTCCATCTCAGGTTTTGACTCAGCCTGCTTTGGAGTCACTAATCTAGAATCATCAGGCTACTTACTTTCAACACCATAATTTGTTACTGATTCAGTTTATAAACCTGTTTTGTGCTGCAGCAACAATCAAACATGTCCAGTTCATACATCATTGTAGTTTGTGTCTTTGCTCTTTCAGAACTGAATTGGAAATCCAAAGGTGCTGGAAAGCTTCTTCTCCAAACCCTCAAAGCCAAACTTCACCCATGAGAGCTGACAGCATGCAATCATTTTGAGAAGTGACACTCTCATAAATAAAGGTGAGCATGATACTTAATGTGTACTTTTTGATTATCATGTTTAAGGTTTGTCATTGCTCACAGTGGCCTTGTATTCATTAGGCATTTCCAGAATAGTATCCAGCAGTTTCTTGTGAGCTGAGCTGAATCATTTTTCTTTAATACATGTTTAACATTCACTTGAGTATTACTTGTTATACATAACTGTGGCTCTGAAACAAAGGCTCTCCTGAAGGAGAAGAAGAGAACCTTTAGATCAGGAAATAAGGAGGAGCTGAGAGCTGTGGCAGAAGGATCTCAGAAGGAAAATCAGGGATGGAAAAAACACCTACAGAAAGAAGATGGAGGACCAGCTACTGCAGAGCAACACCAGTGGAGTTGGAGAAGCTTGAACTCAAGTTCAGGCCACAAAGCAAGCCCACTCTGAGACTTAGAGTAGAGTGGGTGAACAACTTGGACCACAAGAACTACCAGCATTTTCACACTACTCCTTTTTCTCCCAAGCGCCTCCAAATGGCACTTTCCATCTCATTAGGCCACCTTTGTTATGTACACGGGGCCAGTAGATCGAATGTGTGTGGGATGGGTGTGGGGGTGGGGATGGGTTACCACTGATGACCCAGGGTCGCCAGGTGTATAAAAAGCCAGGTCACAACACATATTTCACCTTTAATAAGAACAAATTTGTAATTGAGATCCCAGATTTGGAAGAGATGTTTTGTGTTCTCCGTGCTTCAGGTTCACAGCAGATGGAAGGAAACTCAAACAGCCACTAATGTAGCCATTGTGCTGACTGTAGACTGAGGGATCTCTTCAAATTGTTGTATTCCTCCTCTTCCTCGTCACCCACTGCTTCAGATCTTGCTGTCACTATCAGACTGCAGCAGTTATGTTATTTAGCCATGAAACATGTCGTCACCCTCCCTTGATTTTTTCAGGCTTTTCAGGAAAACACAAAAAACTGAACCGAATGTTGAAAATTTAATTTAGACAAAAATAAAATTTTAAAAATGTCTTTGACCATTTTTTTAGGAGGGTGACGATATATAACCTTGTTCAGCCTGTTTAGGAATGCACTGAGATCAATAACCTAATTTCCAACGCAGATCTGGAGAAACAGCAAAAACCAACGGGACCCTACACAGCCACAGATGCTGCTCCAGAACTAGAAGTTCTAAACCATAAACACCAACCTGGGAAACTTGCTAAGTGTGACAGGTCCAACATAACTCCAGATACAGCCCAGCCACAGGGTAAACCAAATCTTTCAGATAATGACAACAGAGAACCAAACGCACCTCCCTCCTAAACTCACCAGCCTGCACCAACCTGACATTTCTCCTCCCTGAGTTAAATAGATGAATGGAAGTTAAATGGTTACAAACATAAAAACCACGGGTCCACAGACAGGATCAGTGAGCTGAAATCAGCACAAAGCTACCTGAGAGGCTGTATTGAACTACTATATATAATTTAATCATTTGTCCTGACTGGTTTCACCTCAGATGTTCTTTCTCCTTTTGGTAGATTTCTCCCACCTCTGTTTTGATGCCAAGAAGAAGAAGAAGCTGCTTCAGAGAAGTGGGCTTCATGGTCTCAGTGCACAGCAACATGTGTTTTCACTGCCACAATCAAAACATTGAATAAAATCTATGTATTGTTTGTTTGGAAACGTGTCATATTACTGCATGCTAAGGTGTGTTATTAAAGAAAAAAATGAGTTCTATATTTCTGGTTTGATGATATCCGAAGCTTTTGATTCAAAACGTTTATTTTCCACTGCACAAAATATTTACTGTTGCACATTTATTTCTCATAGGGATTTTTTTTTTCTTTCCATATTTCAGTCTCTGGTTCTTGAGAGTCATGGCTCTGTCTGGTCTCTGACAGAGATCCTTAAAATATTATTGGAAAGTACCTATTAATTTTACTTTCAAACAGCTTTATGTGAATGTTATCTTTTCATTTATAATTTTTAATATATTGATCACAGTGTAGTGTACCGTAGAGGCATCCAAAAATGATGAGACTGGGCTGCTTGTGTGTGATTTGGAAGGTTTGTGTCTGTCTGTGACTCTGCAGAGGTTAAAGCTGTGATCCAGTCTCAGTCTCTGACTGAAGGTTGCTGAGACTCTGATTAGATACACAATGTGAAGTTCACAATTCTCTAAACAAATAAAATGGTAATGACAAACATGAACATCTGTACTTATTTCAGAGACATGAATGTTTACAAACATAATATTTATTTTAAGGATTGGACTTCATAAAGCGCACTGATGTTAGAGTGTATGTTCATATTTAAATCATTTTGTAGGCTGAAATTGTAACGGTGGACCTGAGATGGTCCAGAGAAAGTAAACACATGTTAATTGGAGTAATATCAACAACAGACTGAGACAGACAGCTGTGAAATGCGCACACAATGACGTCACCTCATTCACTGCTAGCTACATCGTATCATTCATGATCATCTATGTAAACAACGTTTAAAGAAGCCGCCACAGCTCTGCGGCTGTAACTGTTTCAAATCATATATTTTTGCTCGTTTGAACTCTGAGGATGTTTTTAAAACGGTCTTAAAAGGCTGTTTCTATGGTGGTTTGTCACGGACGCCTCAGTAGCTTCTTAGGCTAACCTGGCGCGTCCGGTTCCTGCTGCTAGCTGTCTGCCGCAGGAAGGCTGCGTCCCATTTCAAAGAGCCGCCGCTCCGTCGTAACTGTGGCTCAAACACCACTTATCCTTTAAGAAAAGGCCTTTTATAGCCATTTTGGTCGCAGTTTTGATTATAAAATAAAAGGGAAAATATAAACAAACAAAAAGCTTAACATTGTGAAGACTTGGAAGAACAATGTGACACTGATGAGAGGATAAGGCTTCCCAGGTCATTGCCAGGCCAAACCGGCTGGTGATCAGAATTATTTTAATTATTTTTTTACCCAGTTTCGCTGGCGGTGCAGCGCTCACAGCCTGTCCGAGGTCCCGGGCTGAACTTCAAGCCCAGCCCGTCCCTCCAGACAATACTCACCGCTCCACTATAATGACCGCTTTACTCTCATCTTTCTATTGTTTTAATGGACAGTTCCGCTTACAATTACAGTTCAATGATGTGAGGATCCTTGGTACAGTATACAGCGGGCTGCAAATGAATGCGCTTCCACTATTACTGCTCCTCCTGGTGGATAAACAAGACATTACCACCATTTTCCCCAAATGCTGCTTAGGGGCGTTCCCACCAGTGCCGGAATTCCTACGTCATTAGCGGGGGATCGCGTTTAGGCCGAGGTTCGGCCACGAATCGGCCAAGGACCGGCCAAGGTCGCGTCACGGATCGGCCGGAAATTTTCAGTGGCTGCATCTGTATCTTTATAAAACTGTGATGTTATATTTGCTGTGATTTCTGCAGCCTTCTGAGCCAGATTTCTGTTTAAAAAGACATTTTTAATGTCAATGACAGTTTTTTACCTGATTAAAAAAACAAGTAGAGAAAGTCAGTTTGCCAAAAACTGAGTGCAGCTTCTACCTTGTGATAGAAATGCTGTTCATATCATTCATGAGAGTCATGTTTGACACATGTTTCACAGATTAGAGGTGAACAAGTCATTTACAGCTTTTAGATACAGGCAGTCATTTTTTGTCCAACACTGGAAATTGCTTTTGGCAGACAGTCACTTTTTGGAGCAAAACCAGCAGCTGTATAATGGAACTAATAAAGTAACTTGTAATCTAACTTAGTTACTTCTAAAATTAAACTGGCCCTGTTCCCAGAGGCCTCTGATGAGACATTGTTACTTTCATTTATGGGAATATATCTGTTTTTATTGTTCACTTATGTTATTTGTACTGTCACTATTCTTACTTTATTACTTATGCTGAGATTGTTTTTGTATTCTATATGGCCTTCATACTGGTGCATGAGTCATTATTCTCATGTTTAGGTACCAGGCACCACTTTTATGGCCTGTGCAAAGTAAGACACACACACCAGCGTATAGAGTGCCTTTATGTTCTCTGGGTCACTGGGGTGAGGGTGAGACCTGTTAGATCTTGGGTGTGCGTTTGAGGCTTTTGGAGAGTTGCCAGAGGGAGCGCTGCTCCTCATGACACCTGTAACACTATGTTATACTTCAGCAGTGTTTTATGATGGGTACATTCCTCAAATGGAGTTCTGTAGGCCCCCCCACCCTCGTGCTCTTCTGGCCAGGAGGGGGTAGAGATAGGACTTGGCTAATTGGAGTGATACTAACGATGTTATCCTAGCAGATGTTTGAGTAGAAATGTTCATTATCTGAACTGTCATAAACCAAAAGGTACCCCTGTGACATGTGGGCCTTGAACATGTGACTTAGAGTAGGCAGCCTGCACCAGAACCTGCTCGTCCCAGGTGAGTTTTGGGATATTTTGGGTTTAATTGGGTTTGAATCTTCGGCCAAAAGGAACAGGGAGACCCTAAAAATGTCACCGACATTTTTGGTGTGAGACGAACAGGATTTGAAGTTCAATTCAATTCAATTCATTTTATTATATAGCGCCAAATCACACAAACAGTCACCTCAAGGCACTTTGTATTGTGGGTAAAGATCCTACAATATACAGAGAAAACCCAACAGTCAAAACGACCCCCTATGAGCAGCACTTGGCGACAGTGGGAAGGAAAAACTCCCTTTTAACAGGAAGAAACCTCCAGCAGAACCAGGCTCAGGGAGGGGCAGTCATCTGCCGCGACTGGTTGGGCTGAGGGGAAAGGAAAGACATGCTGTGGCAGAGAGCCAGAGATTAATGGTTAAATGCAGAGCAGAGTATAAACAAAGTAAATAAGGTGAATGAAAAGAAACAGTGCATTATGGGAACCCCCCAGCAGCCTAGGCCTATAGCAGCATAACTAAGGGATGGTTCAGGGTCACCTGATCCAGCCCTAACTATAAGCTTGATCATAAAGGAAAGTTTTAAGCCTAATCTTAAAATAGAGAGGGTGTCTGTCTCCCGAATCCAAGCTGGAAGCTGGTTCCACAGAAGAGGGTCTGAAAGCTGAAGGCTCTGCCTCCCATTCTACTCTTAAGTATCCGAGGAACACAAGTAAGCCAGCAGTCTGAGAGAGAAGTGCTCTGTTGGGGTGATATGGTACTATGAGGTCTTTGAGATAAGATGGGGCCTGATTATTCAAGACCTTGTATGTGAGGAGAAGGATTTTAAATTCTATTCTAGATTTAACAGGGAGCCAATGAAGAGAAGCCAATATGGGAGAAATCTGCTCTCTCTTTCTAGTCCCTGTCAGTACTCTAGCTGCAGCATTTGGATCAGCTGAAGGCTTTTCAGGGAGCTTTTAGGACAGCCTGATAATAATGAATTACAATAGTCCAGCATAGAAGTAATAAATGCATGAATTAGCTTTTCAGCATCACTCTGAGAAAGGATGTTTCTAATTTTAGAAATATTGCGCAAATGCAAAAAAGCGGTCCTATATATTTGTTTAATATGTGCATTGAAGGACAAATCCTGGTCAAACATGACTCCAAGATTTCTCACAGTGTTACTGGAGGCCAAAGTAATGCCATCCAGAGTCAGTATCTGGTTAGACACCATGTTTCTAAGATTTGTGGGGCCGAGTACAAGAATTTCAGTTTTATCTGGCACCAGGTATTAAGTGATCTTTGTGCTTAGCTTTTAGTATTCTGTGATAACTGTGATTAACAGGCCTGGTGCCTTTAACCAAATTTTAGTTCAAGATTTGCAGTATCTGAATATTCTCAGTGCTGTCTCACAGTGTGCAGCTTTGTCGTCCTCTAAAAGAACAAAGTGAAAAGAATTTTTGCGATTTTGTCAACGGACCATTGAATATTTAGGAAGACAGTTTAGTGGACAGAGGAAGCTAATTGCTCCCTCTCAATTAGAAACTGTGATTAAAACCCGAAAACCGCAGACGGTTGGCTGATGTTGACATTATTTGGGAATGGCAGGATTCAGCAGATGGTGGATTTGGGACTGTGTTAAAACTGCATCTCTGCTGCTTCAATAAGGCAGCAGGACAAACTAACTCTGAACCTTAGTTGCAGTGGTCAGCAGGAGCGGAGGTGACGTCTGACTGACCGAAGCAGGACACGCAATCTGACCTGGCATTGGGTAATCAGATTACTCGAAATCTTTCCATCTGTATGTGGCTAATAGGAGGGGCTATGTAGTGCTGTCCTTATGCAGGACACCCAAGTAGGTAAGCAGCCCCTGCCTTATTGCCATCTTTCCAAGATGGCGGCGCGCATAGTCGCAGCGGCTCAGTGCTCTCCTTTTCGGTGCTCTGTGAATTGTGTATGTTGTTATGTGTGCTTCAACTGTGGCTCAACACATCACCATTATGTCGGGCGGACATTATAACATACAGACGGCACGAACTCCTACATATAGGAGCACAAAGTGAGCAGGCGGTTATGGCTGACTTCCTCCACTCTCACAACATCCCGGTGGACATCGCCAGACCACCTGGCTCTTTGTGGTTCATCATCCCTGTGAGGGGGGGGTCGCAGACGGAGACGGCGCAGAGAAAGGAGGCAGAAAAGAGGCGGCAGAGCTGGCGTTTTGGAGAGTCTACGTAAACGGCCTCATAGACCTCCGTTACCCCAGTGTTTTCCTCGCCAATGTAAGATCACTCCCGAATAAAATGGATGAGTTGAGACTGCTGGTGGCTACAAACAGGACCGTGAAGGACTGCTGCGTTTTGCTCTTCACTGAGACCTGGCTTCATTCATCCATTCCTGATGCAGCCATCGAGCTAGCCGGCAGGACAACGCACCGGCATGACAGAATGCGGACCTCCGGTAAGAGCAGAGGAGGGGGTGTGTGCTTGTATGTAAACAACAGCTGGTGTACAGACAGTATGACTGTGAACAGCCACTGCTCTCCGGAACCTGGAGTACATGACTGTTAAATGCAGGCCCATCTATCTGCCCCGTGAGTTTACAGCTGTTTTGATCACTGTTGTTTATCTTCCCCCTGATGCTAATGCTAACTCGGCTGTTAGTCTCTTACATGACACGGTTTGCAGTCAACAGAGCAGATATCCTGAGGCTGTACACATCATTGCAGGAGACTTTAACCATGTCGATTTAAAGACTGTTCTACCCAAGTTCCATCAGCATGTTAAATGCCCTACAAGAGGGAACAGCACACTGGATAAAGTCTACTCTAACATCAAGCTGGGTTTCAGGGCTGTGCCACTGCCACATCTGGGCCAGTCAGACATCTGTCCCTGCTATGATTCCAGCATACACCCCCCTCAGCAAAACTGCTCTTTCTACATCTAAGACTGTTCAGACCTGGCCTGAAGGTGCCTCTCAACAGCTGCAGGACTGCTTTGAAACAACTGACTGGGACGTATTCAAGCACCAGGACCTGGAGCAGTACACCTCGGCTGTTCTGGACTACATCAAGTTCTGCACCGACACTGTAACTGTGGACAAGAATATCCGGGTTTTTCCAAATAGAAAGCCATGGATGAATGGAAAGGTGCAGAGCTTACTCAGAGAAAGGAACATCGCCTTCAGAGCTGGTGATGGGGCGCTTTACAGCGCTGCCAGAGCCAACCTGAAGAGGGGCATCAGGGAGGCCAAGGCTGTGTATAAGAGGAGGATTGAGGACTGTTTCCAGAGCCACGACTTCAGGCAGGTGTGGCAAGGGGTTCGGCATATTTTGAACTACAACCCAGCCTGTTAGTTGATCAGCGTAACATCAATCTGGCAGAGGAGCTGAACAGCTTCTTTGCACGCTTTGAGGTACAGCAATCAGAGACAGCCATCCAACATCCCTCAGCAGGCAGCAGCAGCATCCTCAGGCTGCAAGAGCAAGAGGTGAGGCGTATGCTGGAAACTGTGAACCCCAGGAAAGCTGTGGGCCCGATGGTGTCTCTGGACGGATACTGAAGGTCTGTGCGGCTCAGCTGGCTGGTATTTTTACCAGCATTTTTAACCAGTCCCTGAGCCAGGCTGCTGTCCCTTCCTGCCTGAAGTCCTCCATTATCGTCCCCATCCCCAAGAAGAACACTATCAGAGGTTTGAATGACTATAGGCCAGTAGCACTAACACCAATTGTTATGAAGTGCTTTGAAAAGCTTGTCCGGGCTCACGTCATCTCCAGTCTCTCTCCCAGACTAGACCCCCACCAGTTTGCCTACAGAGCCAACCGGTCCACAGAGGACGCCATTGCCACGGCCCTCCACTCTGCCTTCTCTCACCTGGAGCAGGGGGGGAACTACGCTCGGCTGCTCTTTGTGGACTTCAGCTCGGCGTTTAACACCATCCTTCCTGGCAGACTGGTGACTAAACTGTCAGATCTGGGGATACCACGCTCCACTGTCTTTGGATCAAGGACTTCCTGACAGACCGTTCCCAGAGGGTAAGAGTAGGTCCCCACCTCTCTTCAGCCATCAGCCTCAGCACCGGCTCTCCACAGGGCTGTGTGCTGAGTCCCCTACTCTTCACCCTCTACACACATGACTGCACTTCCATACATGCCAGTAACTGCATCATTAAGTTTGCGGATGACACCACTGTGGTGGGGCTCATATCAGGCGGGGATGAGTCAGCATACCGGGACGAGGTGCAGCAGCTGTCAAGGTGGTGCAGTGAGAATAACTTGATCCTGAACACCACTAAGACAAAGGAGATGGTAGTAGACTTTAGGAGGACAACACATGTCATTCAACCTGTTCATCGAGGGGGATGAAGTGGAGCTGGTTTCAGATTTTAGGTTCCTGGGAGTACATCTGCAGGATGATTTGACCTGGAGTATCAATACGACCAGCATTGTCAGGAAGGCCCAACAGAGACTGCATTTCCTGAGGGTTCTTAGGAGCAACTATCTGACCCAGAATCTGCTGGTGTCCTTCTACCGTTGCTGTGTAGAGAGCATCCTGACCTACTGTCTGTGCGTGTGGTTCAACAGCTGCACAGCAGCAGACAGGAAAACACTCCAGCGAATCATCAACACGGCTCAAAAGATCATAGGCTGTCCCCTGCCCTCCCTCCAGGAACTGTTCAATGCCCCGCTGCCAGAGGAGGGCACAGAACATCCTCCAGGACCCCTCACACCCTGGACACTCCTTGTTTCAGCTACTGCCATCAGGCAGACGTTTCAGGACAATGAAGGCCAGAACAAACAGACTGAGGAACAGCTTTTATGCCAGGGCTATCATTGAACAGAAACTCTGTGTGGTTAATGGACAGTGATGTGGGGTGGTAGTGCTGACTGTGTGCGTGCGTTGGTGTGTGTATTGGGGCTAGATTCGTCTTAATTTACTATTGTGCACTGTATTTTAGTATCATTTTTATCACTCATATTTTTATTATTTATTATTTATTGTCTGAGGCACCTAGAAAGGAATGCATTTTAAATTTCGTTGTGCAACTTCTGTGTACATGACAATAAAGATTCTGATTCTGATTCTGATTACAGTGTAAAACTGGATAACATGAAGGCTGGCTTCCCACCTTGTTATCAAGGTCTGATGGCAGCAGCCTTTGATTTTCAGAAACCTGGATTTGTAACTCTTAGTCATCTTGCAATCTGTGTATGACACATCTGTTAAACACTATAAAAATGTATAAACAACCAACTTAACAAGAAACAAGGGAGAGTGAGGGAAAGTTTTGTTTTAGGCGACTATAGCTCTGTGTGTTTTGGATATTATTAATCTTGTCTTTGTGCTATAAGCAGCAATGGCAGAACCGGAATGGAGGACAGAATTCTGACAGTCTCATTCAGCCTCCCCCAGCTAGGACGCTGTCCAGCCTGGCCTCACACTGGAGGAAATCCTGCTGAGACCTGTGACCAGTGAAGACTCGCCACCTGCTGTGGTCCGACTGAAGGAGAGGGGAGAGTAAGCAGAGCGGGGGGTCCAGTCCGGACCTGGATCTTCTCGGATCTTCCGGAAGCGCAGAAGGAGCCATCTCGACAAGGACGCCACCTGGGCAGGAGGTGAGTCATCTGATTGTCAGGGCTGGGTGCAGGCAAGGCAGGGAGGACCCCAGTGCAGGACACGGCAAGAGCAAGGTTCGAGAGAAGATTTATTGATACTTTCAATAAATACAAAACAGCAAACGAAGAACTGGAAACTCGAAAACTAGAGGACAAAACACACAGCGAAAAACTGACGAGGACCTGAACACTGAACTAAACAACACTGAGACTTAAATACACAAATGGAACGAGGGGGAGTGGAAAACAGCTGAGCACAACAGGTGAAAAGAATAAGACCAATAACACAGGAAGTAAAACATAACAGAAAACACAGGGAACACTGGACTACCAAAATAAAGCAGGAAATACTAAACATAACAGATACAGACCTAACACTGAAAAAACTTGACAAAGGCAATATTACAAAATGAAACAAGGGAAACCAAACCGCACACTCAAACAACAAACAGAGAAACCAAAAGAAACACCAAGAAAACAACCTGAAAAGTACAACAAAAGAAAGCTACACAAAAGAACTCAAAACGCTGGGCCACCGGCCCAGGATCATGACTCTGATGGGTCTTTACAACATGATGACATCACATTTGTGACTTCTGGGATCTGCTTTCCCAGCCAGTGGGAGTTCAGGCTGGCCAGTGCCTCCTAACATTCATGCTTCTGAGGGCACGTTTAGCAGAAGATCTGCTTCAAGATGGGAGCATGAAGGCTACGTATGCTCACTATGTTGAGAAGAAATGCAAGCCTGGTTCAAGAAATAAGTCATCAAGAGGAAAAAGCAGCGGAGCCCGACAGTGACTCAGTGCCTTGCAGCCGCAGGGTTGCCGGTTCGAGCCCCTGTCCCTGCGCTGCGTTGTGTCCTTGGGTAAGACTGCAGTGAAGAAAAAACAAAAAGGTCCTAAAGAAACCGGTAAAACAAAATTAAGGGTGAATAAAGTCAGGAGGACAAATATAAAGGTCGCAGTAAATGTGAACAATTATGGAGGGAGACGTCCCTCGGTCAGCTGTTAGATTAAACAAAAGCTTAAATAAATTCTTTGTTTTAAATTATGCACCTGAAAAAAAAAGGTCAGGAATCTGGGAAAAACTCTAAAGCTGAATCACATAGGAAAAGGAAACTGTTTCTGTTATTATCTGTCTGTGTGTGTATCTGAGTCAGTGTGTGTGTGTGTGTGTGTCTGCAGAGACAGACACAGAGAGAAAGAGAAAAAGGAAAAATGGCTGTAAAATTTGCAGCTGGAGTGTGTTTGTGCGAGTGTGTGCGCGTCTCTCTGAGCATTGTGGGGTGTGTGTCACTTACAGCATTGCTGTGTGTGTGCGTGTGAATCTAAGTTTGTGTGTGTCAGAGAGACACAGCTTGTGAGCGTGTGAGAAAAAATGAGTTATGAGTGCTATAAGTTGTTGTTTTGTTTTTATTTTGTTTTTCCTTTCTTTTTATGCTTTCGTTTGTTTCTTTGTTTTGGTTTGGATGGTAGAGTTAGGGAGTGCGGGTCAAGAGCTCTCAGGGATAAGGTTTATCCCTGATACAAAGTGAGTATTGCCTACCATTGAAGGATTTAAAAAAAAAAAAAGAGGGGGGAGACATTGTTTTTAGAGAATATCATATATCATATACTTGTTTTATTTTATGTTATTGTTTTAAAATGCATTTTCAGTTTTATTTTTATTTTTTATTCCTTTTTCTCTCTTGATTTTTGGGTTGTCCAGGACTTTGCTTAGTTCTCTTGTTCCCCTGAGGAGCAAAATATTTTATTTCACCCCCATTTCTTTTCTTTTCTTTTCTTTTTTGCACACTCTTAACAGAGTGGTTTGGTAAATAATTCTGAACATCTTGGGAAAATTTGGGGATGGGATAAACCCCGTAGAAACATTGAGAAGCAGATATTTTTTATTTTATTTATTTATTTAATTATTTCTTCTTGATTGTTTCATTTGATTTCAGTTTTACTCTTTAAATTGTATTTCTTTTATTTTAAAGGGGCACACACTCGTGGGTCCCTGACTCTATCAGATTAGAGACAGTTAGTGGGAAAAAGCGAAACTTAATTGATTTTCCTAAAATAAAAGCCGTTATAACAGACAAATGCCTTGATCATCACAAATTATGTTAAATTTCAAGAGAAAGTTTCCATGAGGAACACAGTTTTGGTGAAACCTTAAAAAGAAACGTCAGAGCAAAAAATAAAACAGTCTGTGTGAATATTTTGTGACACAGCTGAATCAAAGCAAAGTGCCAAACCTTGAGCCGCCGCTCTGTTACAAAGCAAAACATGTAGGATAAAATAAAATCATCTGATTTACTCTTTTGTGCATTTACATTTGTTTATTTGGTAGATTTGTTTAAAGCTAAAATTTAGAGAGAAGCAGAGAACATTTGAATTTTGAATGTCTGACCAATTTGATATTAAATCAAGCATTAAAGGAAAAATCCCAAAAACTAATGATATAAAATTGAGTATGCCCTTTAGATAAATTAGATAAACTAAGGTAATTTAGTGAGACAAAACAGAGTTTATGTCTCAAAGGAGGGAGAAGAGTAAAGATTTAACTAATAAAGATTTCTCAGTTTCATTGTAACAGGAGCCTGAACAACAACACCGGGGCTGCAGGAGACTGGACTGATCAGGTACCAATAAAGAAACTGGTGCAGATCGAGGTGTTCAAGATCATACCAAGCTGTCCTGAACAGACTGACAGCTCTAAGACTGAGGAAAAAGGCTCCTGGTTCCACATGACCCTCAATAAGAAGGCCCAACTTCAGACGAACAGGTGAACTGTAAGTTTGAGTTGGACACCTGGAGAAATGATAAATTATCTTTATACGCTACTGTGCAAAAGTCTTGGCATATTATGACAGACATGTATCCAAGCTGAGTTGTGGCAGCTGAAGTTTCTTTGTATGACCTGTAGTCCTTTAATAGCAGAGCTGAAGAGGATGTAACATGAAAAGAAATAGCAGAGGAATGATAGCCTCGCATCTTGACCTCACTTCTGAGGTCTTAAATACAGAAGAGCACGAGGGTGGGGGGCCTACAGAACTCCATTTGAGGAATGTACCCATCATAAAACACTGCTGTAGTATAACATAGTGTTACAGGTGTCATGAGGAGCAGCGCTCCCTCTGGCAACTCTCCAAAAGCCTCAAACGCACACCCAAGATCTAACAGGTCTCACCCTCACCCCAGTGACCCAGAGAACATAAAGCACTCTATACGCTGGTGTGTGTGTCTTACTTTGCACAGGCCATAAAAGTGGTGCCTGGTACCTAAAACATGAGAATAATGACTCCATGCACCAGTATGAAGGCCATATAGAATACAAAAACAATCTCAGCATAAGTAATAAAAGTAAGAATAGTGACAGTACAAATAACATAAGTGAACAATAAAAACAGACATATTCCCATATATGTGATGATAAATGAAAGTAACAATGACTCATCAGAGGCCTGTAAAGTTGACTGTAAAGTCAAGTCTGTGAATTTTACTGTCCAGACCTCTTAAAAAAATTCACAACATTAGAAGCCCAGCGTGAAAACTTCTTCCTGAGGGTGCTGCACAGTGATCTTTTTGGAGGTGAGGGCCTTGTTTGTTCGCTGCTTTCTTCTCTGTGAGGTTCTGGTGTTTGACTCTCAATCACAGCAGAAAGGTTCCCGGGTTTGAAAGTGTTCCATATATCCCATATATTCTTAGAGGTGCTGTATTTTCGAGCTGTGATAATAAAGTCACTGCAACAGCTAAATCAAATCCCTCATCAACTGCTACCATGGCAGCCAGCAGCATGTATTTGGATTTAAATTTCTGGCACAGACTTTTGTAAATGGAGATGTGCAGATTGCCAGCAATTCTTAGGGGAGCAAGATCCAGCATGCCGCAAGTACAAAATTCTACATTTTCCACTAAGCTTGTGAGATCCATGTCTTCTAAGGATGTTCCGGTTTCAGAAGCAATGTGGTCAGCTAACTTTGCAAGAATCACAGTGAGAAAGATCTTGTTGTTAGGAGGATCTAATAAAAAAGGATCGTTGTCTAAAATTGCTTCTGGTTCAGTGTCAGGGTCATAAAAATACCCTGGCACTGGAGAAACATGGAAATTATTCAGGATTTCTGGCATCTCTGAAAAAGAGAAACTGAATCCTGAGATTTCTGTGCTGTCCTCCTCAACGTTTTCAGCATCCTCAGAGTCAAAACACCAACGCTCCTGGGAGTTACAGGGCGGGCATGCCAGCTCGTCACATGACTCATCCATTATTTTAAAGCCTTCCAACATGTCTTTAAACAGTTTTCCTGTGGTATCGACCATTTGTAAAGTGGATGCTGCTCTCAGCGAGTCACATGTGTTCAGGGAAAGAGTTGACCCTGTGACTTGAGCCAGTGATGAGTTTACTTTTTTAGTAACCTCTGCTGAAAACAGTCTCACTAATTCATCCAAGGTGTTGCAGCTTCCCTCTGCTATGTCCAGGGCTTCAACAAAATACTGATTAAGGCTGTTTCCAAAGCAGGCCTCGATATTCTCCTCCATCACTTTGAAATTACTGCACACACCCTGCACAGTTACATCATCGCCACATGAAAGATCGTGGCCCGAGGTAAAAATCAGAGGCTCTACAATCTCCAGGATCAAGTTGCTAACAGTACTTATAACCACACCGCACATGTCCGACAGCAGAACGACAACTTCTGATCCACTGTCATTGGTATCCAAAGACATCCAGTCTCTGAAACAAAAAAACAGACAAATATGGTTGAGCAAAAACAAACCTTTAACCAGCGTATGCATGCGTATATTTAGTGATAATTATCTGCTGCTTGTTTGCTTGATGACTTTGAACTTGTGACTTACTCGTATGAAATACCATTCAGACAGGGACTGATGATTTCCTCAAGGAATAGCGGGTTCACCTGAAAATCCCAGCAATCCAGTGCTCCCTTTTCTCCTGACATCTACAAAGACAATCAGATTTTTAGGTATTTATGACACATCAACAGAAAGTTCTGCAATAATCACTGTTAAATTTTAAAAAATAAATTAAAAAGCTGGCTACATCCAAATAGATCAGATAATATCCATATATGTGATTTCTCAATAACAATTCAATGATGACAAAACTTGTTTTGCTAGTTTTACCTCTTTTGGTTCGCGTGAATCTAAGGTTTCCATTATATTCCAGCTTTTACAGAAATGTAGTAAATTGATACGTTTGGGCTGGCTTCTGTTTAAGATCAAAGCTCCAGAGATCAAAACGTTTTGTTCTCCAGTCTCATTGGACATTCTGTTCTGTGTGACGTCAGATATTTTCTACGCATTTCTACGCATGCGCCTCTCGGGTTCCATGCGGTATCGCTTCCAACTTGTGACCAAGCGCTGCGCCGCAGCGGAGGGGGTGAATTTCAAGAATTAAACCTTTGGCGTCCAATGGGAGGGCCGGATTTCTTCTTTGACCCTCCCACCGGAAGCGCTTCGTGAAGACCGCGAGTACCGATTCATTCATTGTTTTTTGCTTTATTTTAATGGAAAAACTGAGAAAACCGCTCACTAATATATTATTTCAGACCCGCAGTAGGCTCTCTGAGCTAACCCTGGCGTTTGTTTACTGTGACTTTGTTAAGTAGTTGTTTTACGATGTTTAGCTAACGTAGCGGCCCGGATTTAAAGTCCGCACACAGTCGCTTATTACTATTACTGCGATTTCTCAAACACACTGTCAGTCAGTGTGGAAGAGTTTAACTGTGTATATTCACTTATGTATATTCACACAGCCAAACTCACGTCTGTAGCTGTCAGCTTATAGCCTGTTACCTTTAGAAAATGACTGAATTGATAAATGAGAAGATGTGATTCTCGTTCACTGTTTTCTCCTCGCAGTTTCACCAGCTCTTGAAAGAAAAAGTGAGTTGTTCAGAGAGCATGAGAGTGCTGTAAGTGATCAATGTGCCTGTGTGTGTGTGTGTGTGTGTGTGTGTGTGTGTGTGTGTGTGTGTGTCTCTGCAGCACCAAGAAACCATCACTCTGATCAAAACCGTACTGGATGTTAATCCTCGTTCTTCAGCACAACATGGGCCTCAAAGTGACGATGACATCATCTGCAAGTTTGCCGATTTGAGCCCAACTAACTGGTACACTGACACCCTCAGAAATACACTACACCTCCACGTACGTCTTGGTTATTGCTGAAACTTTGTATCACCATAAAGGGTTTTTCCCCATGTCTTTGCTTAAATTGGTAAATAGAGTGGAGTCAGCATGATTTATGAAGGGCTTCTATATAAAATATAGCAGTAACCTGTTTTTCAACAATCTTGAGGAGTCTGTGTTATTGTACCTACATTATAATCAATCCGTGATTTTTGACCTCTTCAAATATCTTTATAAAACTGTGATGTTATATTTGCTGTGATTTCTGCAGCCTTCTGAGCCAGATTTCTGTTTAAAAAGACATTTTTAATGTCAATGACAGTTTTACCTTGATTAAAAAAACAAGTAGAGAAAAGTCAGTTTGCCAAAAACTGAGTGCAGCTTCTACCTTGTGATAGAAATGCTGTTTCATATCATTCATGAGAGTCATGTTTGACACATGTTTCACAGATTAGAGGTGAACAAGTCATTTACAGCTTTTAGATACAGGCAGTCATTTTTTGTCCAATACTGGAAATTGCTTTTTGGCAGACAATCACTTTTTGGAGCAAAACCAGCAGCTGTATAATGGAACTAATAAAGTAACTTGTAATCTAACTTAGTTACTTCTAAAATTAAATAATCTTTAAAGTAACTAAGTTACTTGTTAAAGGGGTAATCATATTACCTTTTCAAGGTAACTATGCCATCACTGCTGCTGACTTAGTAAAACATACTGTAGGGATATTTTTTGCCGCTTTCATTTATTATCTATACTTTCCTTACTGCAATCAGAGGCCCATTCAATATTTCGTACTGTATACCGGCGGGGCCTTTCCACTGGCAGTAGCCACACACTCATTGCGTCATATACTGGGCGGGACATTCCCCCACGTACAGGAGTGGGACATCCATCATTTCATACTGTGTACTGTGAGGGCCACTCTTCCACTGCTGGGGGGGGGGGACTCATCCATTATCTCAGTGCTCTACTTTTGCCATAGATAATTACTGGCCCTGTTCCCAGAGGCCTCTGATGAGTCATTGTTACTTTCATTTATCATCACATATATGGGAATATGTCTGTTTTTATTGTTCACTTATGTTATTTGTACTGTCACTATTCTTACTTTTATTACTTATGCTGAGATTGTTTTTGTATTCTATATGGCCTTCATACTGGTGCATGGAGTCATTATTCTCATGTTTTAGGTACCAGGCACCACTTTTATGGCCTGTGCAAAGTAAGACACACACACCAGCGTATAGAGTGCTTTATGTTCTCTGGGGCACTGGGGTGAGGGTGAGACCTGTTTGATCTTGGGTGTGCGTTTGAGGCTTTTGGAGAGTTGCCAGAGGGAGCGCTGCTCCTGATGACACCTGTAACACTATGTAAGATAAGATAGTGTTTATTTGTCACATGCACAGTTATACACAGTACAATGCACAGTGAAATGTATTTTGTACCTGCAACCATATATATACACACATATAAATAAGAAGAATAAAAATAAAAAGTAATTCACACTATACACTATACTATACACTATACACACTTTTACATAGAATTATAGATTATATTTATTTACATAGTGCAATAATGGTCCAGTTAGGGTTCAGAGCTGAGCAGACGGATGGCTTGTGGATAAAAACTCTTCTTCAACCTTTCAGTCTTAGCCCTCAGGCAGCGGTAACGCCGGCCTGATGGGAGCAGGGAGAAGAGAGAGTGTCCGGGGTGGTGTGTGTGTGTGTGTTGGGTGTGTGTGTGTGTGTGTGTGTATATATATATATATATATATATATATATATAATATATATATATATATATATATATGGACAACAGAAGACTGGAAAAATATTGTCTGGTCTGATTGTGTCACAGTGGCTCAATACTTTACCTCAAAGCTCTAGTTTTTCAGAAGATATGGTGTGATTGTCATGTATGTTAAGTGGGATCTGGCAGGCATGTAAATTGCACCACATCGTTTAGTCTACTCTTTACACTAAGTTGGCAAAATCCTTTTTTCAAAGCAATAAATGAAAGAGGAAAATTTTGTACCTTTTCTGTGAAAAGCAGAGGCAAGGGAGACAACAGTGTTTGTATCTAGTATTGATTTTTTTCTCTTCTCAAAATCGATAGTTTGCAAAAAGACACAGGTATCGTAATATCATTATTTACATCATCACGGCACCCATCATTAGTGCTCAAATATCAGAGTGAAAAAGCACACTGACAAAAAAGACACGCAAACACAGGGACACACATCTACGCACACACAGAGCATCTGCTGAGTGTGAGAAACAAAAGAGGCAGACTTTATTGTCTGAATAATTACTTTACACACCACGCTCACTCTGAAAGTAACCACAAGACACACAGGGAAATGCAACACACTCTGGAACCATCTAAACAAACACCCACAGAGTGGATTACACATCTTTCCCCGGTCGATACCAAACACCGTCATGCTGCTTTTGTCACCAGGAAAAATCCGTATGTATGTGTGTGAAGGTTCTTTGCATCTTATGCTTTCAACTGAAGTGCTCCTCCATTCACCCCATGTTCAAGTACAGTTTAGACACACATGCAGCACATGTAAAGAAGAGGCAATTCTACTACAATGAAGGTGGCAAATCTCTGTGTGAGCATCACGGAATAGAGTGGGACCAGAATCTGATCGAGAAGCTTCCCTGTGGAGGTATTACAGACACATTCAACTGGAAGGAGACCCTGGGGCAGACCCGGAATTCACTGAGGGGATTACATATCCCTTGTAGTCTGGAAGCACCTTCAGGTGAGCTAAGAGGAGCAGCAAAACAGGGTTTAGGACGTAGGAGGAGGGTGTAAGCCCATTTTCTTTCTTTTACCAACCAAATGCTAATATTTATTGGAAAACAAATTAATGAAGCAATTGGTGGGTACACTTTTACTGTCCATACAAATGATTTGTCCATACAATGCTACACATTCTAAGTGCGTTTGTCCAAAAAGCAAGAAAACAAGCAAGCAGTGGCCTGATACAGGGTCATTGATCTTATCTTGCTGGGGGTCTGTAGAAGACTGCTAACCCAACCCATC
Organism: Archocentrus centrarchus; assembly: GCF_007364275.1. Classification (NCBI taxonomy): domain Eukaryota; kingdom Metazoa; phylum Chordata; class Actinopteri; order Cichliformes; family Cichlidae; genus Archocentrus; species Archocentrus centrarchus. Next base: position 5,410,630 of record NC_044353.1, on the reverse strand, counting down.
TATCACTGTGCCAGCTATTTGCTGAATACTGAAGAGTGTCTGGTGCTGTCATCTCAGCACTGTCTGAAGACAGTGAATCCCGAGGGTCACATGGCCCCAGCACACTATGCTTATTATGAAATATGCAAATGATTTGGAGTTTATCTTAAAGAAGTTCTTATTTAATAAAATTTACTAAGCAGTGTGATGAGTAGTACTGTATTAGCATCGGTAGTTTGGGGTTTTGGTTTTCCATGCAGATTCCACAGATTTTAGTTCAACCACCTGTTTAAGAAAAAAAAAACTCAATCAAATGAAACTCTCTTTGGTTTGTGCTGATCTATGGAAATCCTCTTGAAAAGCTGAATTCTAGTAACCTTGTGTAAATTACCTAATAAAGCAGTCTTTGATCTTAATCTTCTGTGCATGCACATAATGCATGGCTGACACTGTAACATTCTTCCTCATCTCTGACCCTTTGATACCCTCAGTTGTGTGTGTGTGTATATATATATATATATATATATATATATAGATATATATATATATTATATATATCATCAAATCAAACCTTTATATTGTCAGGCAAAGGAGAAAAAAAACCCCAACAGTCAAAACGACCCCTATGAGCAGCACTTGGCAACAGTGGGAAGGAAAAACTCCCTTTTAACAGGAAGAAACCTCCAGCAGAACCAGGCTCAGGGAGGGGCAGTCATCTGCCGTGACTGGTTGGGGGGGGGGGGTGATGTGACTGTAAAGTCAAGTCTGTGAATTTCACTGTCCAGACCTCTTAAAAAAAATTCACAAATTAGAAGCCCAGCGTGAAAACTTCTTCCTGAGGGTGCTGCACAGTGATCTTTTTGGAGGTGAGGGCGTTGTTTGTGTGCTCCTTTCTTCTCTGTGAGGTTCTGGTGTTTGACTCTCAATCACAGCAGAAAGGTTCCCGGGTTTGAAAGGGTTCCATATATCCCATATATTCTTAGAGGTGCTGTACTTTTCGAGCTGTGATAATAAAGTCACTATAACAGCAAACTCAAATGCATGATCATCTGATACCATGGCAGCCTGCAGCACGTATTTGGTTCTAAATTTCCGGCACAGACTTTTGTAAATGGAGATGTGCAGATTGTCAACACTTCTTAGGGGAGAAAGATCCAGCACGCCACTAGTGTACCATGTTACACAAGACACTAACTCATCGAGATTCACGTGTTCTAAGGATGCTCCGGTTTTAGAAGCAATGTGGTCAACTAACTTCACAAGAATCACAGTGAGAACGGTCTTGTTGTAATCAGGAGGTGGCGGCTCTAATGAAACAGGATCTATCTCATTGGGATTTATGTCATCATTTGATTGTGAGTTACCAGAATGCTGTGGCACTGACACAGCATGTAAATTATCCAGTTCTGGCATCTCTGAAAAAGAGAAACTGAATCCTGAGATTTCTGTGCTGTCCTCCTCAACGTTTTCAGCATCCTCAGAGTCAAAACACCAACGCTCCTGGGAGTTACAGGGCGGGCATGCCAGCTCGTCACATGACTCATCCATTATTTTATAGCCTTCCAACCGTCTGTAAACAGTTTTCCTGTGGTATCGACCATTTGTAAAGTGGATGCTGCTCTCAGCGAGTCACGTGTTCAGGGAAAGAGTTGACCCTGTGACTTGAGCCAGTTGAGTTTACTTTTTAGTAACCTCTGCTGAAAACAGTCTCACTAATTCATCCAAGGTGTCGCAGCTTCCCTCTGCTATGTCCAGGGCTTCAACAAAATACTGATTAAGGCTTTCCAAAGCAGGCCTCGATATTCTCCTCCATCACTTTGAAATTACTGCACCCACCTGCACAGTTACATCATCGCCACATGAAAGATCGTGGCCCGAGGTAAAAATCAGAGGCTCTACAATCTCCAGGATCAAGTTGCTAACAGTACTTATACCCACACCGCACATGTCCGACAGCAGAACGACAACTTCTGATCCACTGTCATTGGTATCCAAAGACATCCAGTCTCTGAAACAAAAAAACAGACAAATATGGTTGAGCAAAACAAACCTTTAACCAGCGTATGCATGTGTATATTTAGTGATAATTATCTGCTGCTTGTTTGCTTGATGACTTTGAACTTGTGACTTACTCGTATGAAATACCATTCAGACAGGGACTGATGATTTCCTCAAGGAATAGCGGGTTCACCTGAAAATCCCAGCAATCCAGTGCTCCCTTTTCTCCTGACATCTACAAAGACAATCAGATTTTTAGGTATTTATGACACACAACAGAAAGTTCTGCAATACACATATATGTGATTTCTCAATAACAATTCAATGATGACAAAACTTGTTTTGCTAGTTTTACCTCTTTTGGTTCACGTGAATCTAAGGTTTCCATTATATTCCAGCTTTTCCAGAAATTTTATAAATTGCTAGACGCACGTTTTCGAGGGTATTTGTTTAAACAAACATAACAAAAAAACAAACATATATAAAAATTGTGATTCCAAGATCCAATGATACATTACTATGGCAATTCAGGCAGTTAAAACTGCCTTAAGAAATGAATTAATCCAAACGAAAAGAAAAAGAAAAAATCTATAGATATATCGATATGATATAGATATATATATATATAAAGAGAGCTATCTATAGAGGAGAGAGCGAGAGAGAGAGAGAGAGCGAGAGAGAGCGAGAGAACGAGTGAGAGAGAGAGGGAGAGAGAGGAGCATATAAGATGTATCTATATATATATATATATATATATATATATATATATGTGTGTGTGTGTGTGTGTGTGTGTGTGTGTGGTGTGTGTGTGTGTGTGTGTGTATACCAGGGTTATTATAGTTAACGAAAACGAACGAAATAACGAAAACTAAAATTGAAAAAACATTGTCGTTAACTGAAATAAATAAAAACTATAATTAAAAGGAAAAAATGATAACTAATTAAACCTGAATTGTGAGTTTACAAAACTAACTAAAACTAACTGAAATTATCGATAAACTGACTTTCATTTACTTGTTTTTTTTTTTTTTAAGCCTTGTGGAATGAAATTATTTTTTCCGCTCTCCAAGTTTCAGCTGGGAGCGCCACAGGACAACTGTGTGAGTGCGCATGTGCGTGCGCTCACCGCGCTGGTCCGCAAAGTAATGGCTGCGGTCTGCCGAGAAAACGGCAGAGTCCCGTATGGAGGTTCTTTGAGTACAAACACCTGCACACGACCACAAGGTAATTAACACACACACAATCCAGCTACACAAGCATAAATGTGGACATGAGGTCGGACACTTCCGTAGGTTATATACAAAGACCCTGCAGGTTTAATTAGCAGCATCTAACCAAGCTAGCTCCAAAACAGAAGCAGCTTCAGGTGGTGAGAACATCAGGATGCAGCTGGATTTGAGCTTTGACTCCTTCAAGGAGTTTGTTTTTGTCAAACACCACATGTAGGCGTTATTAATCTGCTGCACTGATGCTGAACTTTATTGTGGAGTTTATTGTAGAATTTATTGAGTTTGGGAGTTCATGTTTTTCTTTGTTTCTCCCTGCTGATGTTCATGTGTGTCCTTAATATTACACACATTTAGCATGTCTTGTGAACAGTTGGGTGTTGAAATATTTCTTTAAATGGTATCTTTTGTCACGTTTTCATTACACAGTAGTCACTTTTGCGCCTTGAATCTTGCACCTGATCAGGTATAAAAAAATACTAAAACTAATACTGAAACTAACTAAAACTAACTAAAACTAAGCATGAAACCAACAATAAAAACTAAAAAAACGAGAAAAACACTCTGAAAACTAATTAAAACTAACTGAATTAGAGAAAAAAAGTAAAAACGAACTAAAACTAAACTATAATGTAAAATCCAAAACTATTATAACCCTGGTGTATACGATATATATTACATATTATATTTAAATTACAAATATTATTGATCTCTCAATTTGAAAGCAAAGGAAAAGCTAATTGGACTTAGTCTGCTGTTGGTGAGAAAAATCTTGATTATTTTACTTTTATGACTTCATTTATTTGTTTTGTATTTTGTGTATTTTTATTGGTCTTGTTCTGAATAGAACACCATGTAGTGCAGTCAGTTAAAATCAAAGTCAAGTGAGTCTGAAATGTTGTGGCAATTTCTCGAGTCAGAGGTCATACTCACACTTCCCTCCTTTGTTGACCTTTTCCACAGAGCTCACAGCAAAATTGTTCTTGGTGATCATCTAACTGAAATCAGGACGTGTCCCTCCTTAGACCTCATGTCAAGAAAAAACAATAATTAGTATTACAAGAAACAAAAGCAGATGATACTCCTGTGGCCTCCCAATGACAAATTATCAAAACAGATTATGAGTCAGACAACTGAAAATGCTAAGACTGGAATTGAAACATTGCAGTCAGTTGTTATTTCTCCTGCAGTTCCTTGACCACTAAAGTGTTTTGGTTCTTCACTGAGACCTGTGACTGAGCGTGCTTAAGGCCTACCGCTCCCCACGTCAAAGAGGTCTCCTGTTGATGACCCTCCTCCTGGGCTCAGACTTTACACAGAGGTCAGGGGTCCAGGAACTTACAGTTCACCTGTTTGTCAGATGTTGGGCCTTCTTATTGAGCGTCATGTGGAACCAGGAGCCTTTTTCTTGAGTCTTTAGCGCTGTCAGTCTGTTCAGGAGAGCTTGGTATGACTTTGAACTGCACCACAGTTTCTTTATTGATAACTGATCAGAGTCCAGTCTCCTGCAGCCCCAGTGATGTTGTTCAGGATCCTGTTAGAATGAAACTGATGCTACTTTCCCACCGCCGAGGAACCGGTTCGCGTGCCAGTGCCCGTGCCGTTCCCAATGAACCGGCAAAACGCTTAAGAATGGGCCCGCGTTCCCACCGCGTTTCTGTGAACTGCTCCTTTATGTATGAGTGTGAGCGGGTCCTCGTCTGGACACGGAAGCCGAAGTGCACAAACGTGGGAGAACACGCTCCCCTTTTTTTGTGCTGCAAATACGTTTTACGGTCCAAACCAAACTACTGCAGCATCTGTGTGCAGCACAGAGATAAACACAGACAGCGATTAGAGCAAGACGACGAGTACGCACTTTGTGTCCTTTTATCTGTGATATGAACTGATACAAAGCAGCAAGTTCAGCCTTAGAGCCCAGCCTAATTCACAGCCGTGAAAATCGCTTTGCTTTTCTCATGTAATACACGTAATATGGTAGAAAACTTGATGTTGAGACAGCAGAGTCACGCCCTTCTGCCGCTTTCGTCACATGTTCGTGGTTCGAGACCAGCTAGTTTGCGGGGCCAGAATTGAAAACTTTTTTCGGCCAATCACAGAGTATTTTGGCGGTGGAAAACCCGCCTAATGGTTCAAATTACAGCACGGGCTCCGGAACCCTGTTGGTGGGAAAGAGGCCTGAGAGATCTTTGTTAGTTAAGTCTTGAACTGATTTTAATTTTATCCTTGTCTATATCCCTCCTTTTGAGACATAAAAGAGAGAGGCAAAATATGAATGAGACTATTAAGCAGACCACTGATTTTTTTTTTTTTATATAATGGAACTATTTCTGGTATCAGATTATGTCGATAATATTGTTAAACAGTGTTGAAAGACTGTGGGAATGAAATTGAACTGAACTGAATGTGCAGAGCCTCTGTCTAGTAAAATAAATAAATGACCACATACAGTGGATGCAAAAGTTTGGGCACCCTGATAATTTTCATGATTTTCCTTTATAAATCACCGGTTGTTTGGATCAGCAATTTCAGTAAAATATATCATATAGCAGATGAACACAGTGATATTTGTGAAGTGAAATGAAGTTATAGAATTTACAGAAAGTGCGCAATAATTATTTAAACAAATGAGGCGGGTGCATAAGTTTGGGCACCCCTCTGCTATATGATATATTTAACTGAAATTGCTGATCCGAACAACCAATGACAGCATCAAGTTGATCGGTTCATGTAGTGTAAAAGGGAGATGGTCTGTGTTACCTTGGATTCCTTGGGGGGGTGTTTAGGGGCTGTGTAAAACGTCTTTGTTGATTGCACCAAGAATCCCTCCGTACAAGAAAAGTCTGCACTCTACAAGCCTTTTTCTGTGTCAGATAGTGATATATTTCAGTAATCTAAACAGCAGCTTGCTTGATCCTCCTGGCTTGAAGCTGTGCTGCAAAAGCCAATCAAGTGAGATTCTCCCACAGACTGTCGTTCATGTTTAGTATGGTTCAGGTTCACTTTTATATAGAGACAGACCAAAAGGAAGAGATCTTGGAGGAAAGCCAAATAGTGGCACTTCTGCTAAGTTTGGAGTATTATTTAGCATTCCTTAATTCCAACTGTTAGTTATACTTTGGAAGGAAGTAGCTTTCTCATTGGCTGTAGGAGCCAGTTTGGTCTGTACACCCTATGAGCCCTGAATGTATTAGGAAATCCTTGAGAAATTGGCAGTTGATTTGATGATGATACTTTATTGATCCCACAATGGGGAAATTACAGTTAACAGAACACCCATCCAAGAAGACAAACAGAACAAACATGGGGAGATAGGTGAACTGTGGCCATGCTGCCCCCCTCTGGAGGCCCTGCCATTAAAAGAACAGAAAGAGCTACACTGGGATAGGTAGGTTAAAAAAAAATCATCTCGTACTGTATTCATTATAAACACCATACAAGGTTCCAAAAAACACCTCAGCAAAAGCATATTTGCACATTTAAAGCCAGGATAGCAATATGGTGGTAAGGTCAGGGCAGGAGGGGATGCAGACGGAGACGAGAGGGTGGGGGCATTGTGGAGCCCAGATGCCAGCTCCTAGCCAAAACAGTTCGCTGATAGTGGTGGAAGTCATCAGCAGCCGTGGTACACCAGATCCAGCTCTGTCATGTCCTGGGCCGGTGGCCCAGTGTCTTATATTTTCTTGATATTGTTTTGTTTCTCGAGTCATGTTTTGTTGTCTTTTGTATTTTTGCCCTCAGCTATTTCTGGTTCCTTGTGTCTCCTAGTGTTGTGACTAGTCTGCGTCTCTGTCCTGAGTCTGTGTGCCTGTTCCCCGTGTTAAGTCTGCATGTTCCTTGGTTTGTCACTTCCTGTTTATTTGACAGTCTGGTTTTCCCTGTGCTTGGAGTTTAGTTTGCTTCCCCTGTGTTATTAGTTTCATTTGCCTTACCTGCTGTGCCCTGCTGTTTCCTCTTCCCCTGATTACCCATTGTGTATTTAAGCCCTCAGTTTCCATGTGTTCTTTGTCGTGTCGTTGATGTTTGTGCCCACGTGTTCCTGTGCTCCCTGTGTCTGCCCGTCGTCTCCCTTCCAAGGTTTTTGTATTCATTACCCCCAATCTAAATAAATACCTTTTAAGTTATGCCAATCTCTGGAGTCCTGCGTGTTTGCCCTTCCTCGCCCGTTTCCTCCCCGGCCATGACAGCTTCACAAATCACAGAGAGGGCTGAGGGGGAGAGCGACCGTCACACTCATTTTGACTTGTTTTAAGGACATTACATCAAAGTTGGATCAGCCTGTAGTGTGTTTTCCCACTTTAATTTGTGTATGACTCCAATCCAGGCCTCCATTGGTTAATAAAATTGATTTCCATTCATGATTTTTGTGTGATTTTGTTGTCAGCACATTCAACTTTGTACAGAACAAAGTATTCAATGAGAATATTTCATTAATTCAGATCTAGGATGTGTTATTTACAAGTTTGCTTCCATAGGACTGACGACCTGTCCAGGAAGTACCCCTCCTCTCGCCCTATCACAGCTGGAATGGGCTCCACTCTGAATTTAATAATATTTAAGAAATTTTCCATACCACATTTGATCATGCACTATAAAAGAGTATATGTCTGGCAGAGACCACCCTTTATTTCTTTATATTTTGCTTATAAGGAGCCAGACTTCCTTATGATTTTATAACTGATCTTGATCTTTCAAAGTCTGAGCATTGGTTGCTTTTTAAATGATTTTTAGTACAGTCCTTGTCCCTGACCATTTTCAGCAGAATGTTTTTTGTTGTTGAGGTTTTTTGTTAAGCTGTTCTTAAGGAAAGGAAACAGAGAAAAGGCCGAGGTATGCCAAACTGCACAAGAACTGGACTGAAAGTCAGTGGTAACAGGTCTGATCGAGTGATGAATCCAAATTTGAAAGTTTTGGTTCAAATCATCATCAGTATGTACTGAAGAGGTCAGGAGAGAGGTCCAGTAGTGAGTGTCTACAGCCATCTGCACAACACAGCGTCTGATTGGCTGTGAATTTATTTCCCAGCTTTACAATAATCACAAACATACTGACAATGCAGTAAAAGCATACACTCCCCACCAAGTATTAGAATTGTGAGGCCAATTTTTTCTGCAGACTGAAAACATTTGGGCTTGACATTAAAAGATGATTATGAGACAAAAGATCAATGTCTGAGCTTTTATTTCCAGGTATTTACATCTGGATCTGATACACAGTTCACAAGATAGCACCTTTGCTTTGTGAATGGACCAAAAGGCAGCCAACATTCAAAGACGATCTTTGGACATCCTTCAAGAAGTCTGGAGCACGATTCCTGAAGACTACCTAAAGAAAAGAGAAGAAAGCTGCCAAAGAGTTCAGATTATGCTGAAGAATAAAGGTGGTCATACCAATTTCTGACTTTCAAGCCTGTTAATACTGTACAAACTCTGTTTTTGTCTCATATACTGTATTTCCATGCACATTTGCACATTTCAATTAGTCGCTGCACCTATTATGCATTTTACTAGCAAAATATAAATAAATGAGGGGTGGCTCAGACATTGCACAGTACTGTAAAGGTTAATGTTAGATATAGTCTCAGGTAATCTTAAAGGGAATTTGGTAAGTATTAAATTCACATTTTTTAAGATTGTGATGTAATGTTTCAGCAAGACAAAACAGAATAAGTCTGATGGGTGAGAAGAGTTAAAATGTTGCAAAAAAAAAGGACAATTTATTTTATGGTTTATGTGATTTATGATGACTTACTTTTTTTTTTTGTGAAAAAGTAGCCTTTAAGATATACATGTTATTTCTAAAAGTATTCACTCACCAATCTAAATCACCGAATTCAGGTGATCCAGCCACTTCCATGGTCACAGGTGTATAAACCAGGAGAACGTACTTGTCTGACTGCATTGTGCCAAATGTAAAGTTTGGTAGGGGGGGGGGATTATGGTGTGGGGTTGAAGAGGTGAAGCTGTTATAGCTGCAAAAGGTGGGCCGACATCATATTGAACCCTATGGAAAAGAATGGGATGCTACTCAAGTTCATATGCATGTGAAGGCAGACGAGCGAATACTTCTGGCAATATAGTGTATTTATGAAGATCAAAATAGTACAGATATTTGGTAAAAAGTTGAAACATAATGTCTAGTGGTGTAAAAAAAAAAAAAAAGCTATTCCTTCCTATTATTGCTGCAACAAAGCTTATGTTTACAAACATTTCAGAACATCACCTGTAATTACACATTATTTTTTTAGCTTCCTAAGTCTTTTAATGATTAATAATATTTTTGCATATGCATTCCAAAAAGGGCAAATCTTTTAATCCAAATCCAAAACTCATCTGTCAACACATATTAAACATGTGCTACACCACACAGCGTGGTTGCTGTGCAGAAAGTTCAATTTATTACTATTTCACAGATTATAAATAAAATCTTACTCAACTGCAGTGACATCCCGAGTTCTACGGTCTGCATCCCTCTGTAGTGAAGTCTCACAACCACTAGATGGCACTGTTTGATTGTCAAATTTTCAGGGATGTCCGCTCCTGGGTAGATTGCAGCTTTGTGCTAATGTACCTGAATACCGCTGAGCAGCAAACTGCCAAAATGTTTTCTTTTATAGAGGTGCTCACAATTCAGTCAATCGACTGCATTTGATCAGGAGCACCTGGCTGTTTTTCTCTAGGAAATGCATTTTTCTAGTTTAAGTTAATTTTAGAATTTTCCGGCGTCATTTTGACGGCAGTTTGGCTTCTCCTGTGTCGCCACTCTGGAAGGTAAGAGACTCAAATTTTATTTTTTCATCTTGCTGTTAAAATATGACTTATTTCTTTGGGGCCGTTCTAGGAAGGAGTGAAGATTAGACAGCTGCAGAGGGGCTAATAGTCAAAGGAAAATATTTTTCCTTAATTTTTTCTCCTAACTTTTTTTTTTTTTACTTTACTTTCAGATAGTATCCTAATTTTTTCTTCCAAATTTTTATTTTATTTTTTTCTCATAAATGTGTGACGTTTTTTATTTTCAGAGAATATTCACATTTTATTTCTTTTTTTGGATTTCTTGTTAAACTTCATGGGTAGATTGTTTATGACCAAAGTTATAATTATTTATGGGGTCACTGGGGTCGAGATCAAAGGTCAAGGTCAAATGGGTTAAATCTTTGTGGAGTTTTTTGTTGGATTTTCATGTCCATTTCATATCTAATAGGAACTCTTGCATCATTATTCTCTATGTCAAGACATTTTGCAGTGATCAGCTCCTGGAAGTCAGGGTCAAAAATCAAGGTCACAATTATTAAATCTTTGTTTTTCATGTGACAACAAACAGGGTTACTACAGTGTGACAGGCGTAGTTTGCTCCACTAGATGGTGCTCTTGTTTATTTATTCTGTTTTTCTAACCCCCTTCCATTCCCTCTTCTGTGTCAGAGCTCCTGTCGGGATGCTCCGAGTCTCCACAGCTGCTGCCATCACAGTCTTCCCATTTGTGGCCTGGCTTTATTACCACATCAATAAGGAGCTGAGATCAGACTGGCCTTCACACTGCACAACTGCCATTTAGACATCGGCCTGTGTTGTCTGATGGAATATCTATAACAGCTCAGGTGCACTTTAATTTTGTTTTAGTTAAACACTTTTTGTAAAATAAAAAATAAAGTTTATTGAATGTGCCAGATTAAATGTAAAAATCTCCTGTGCAACGTTTAAGTGAAATAAAATAGAATAAAATGAATCTTTATTAAGATAAAGTGATGTCCAGGTTTGTCTAAAGGTAAGTTTTCCACTCTTCGGGTGGCAGCAGAGAGCACACGGCCAAAAGAGAAGAAGAAGATATTTGTGACGCCATTTCCTGTGATTAGTAACGGCTCCCTGGCTACCGATCTGAGATCAGCCAATTAGGTCCTAGTGGCGTGTTTAAAACTACCACGACTGTAGTAAAACTGACCCGAGAACGGTGATTTGTATGCCGTGTTTCTGTTCACTTCTCATGCTTTATCGAAGCTGTAGCCGCTTCCTGGTTGTGGCAGCGGTCCTGTGAAGGTGCAAACATGTCCCTGAGTGTGTTATATCACAGCCTGGGCTGCCGTCTGCTTCATGGCAGAGTATTACGGAGCCCAGTGAGGATCACAGCCGGCGCTTTACGGAGGGAGGCGGGCCTGAAACATGCGCTGTCCCCGCGGAGAGCTCACTGCTGCCTGGTAGGTCAAAGCTGCGGGTGTCCGCGGTGACAGCAAACTTTATTTAGAGTTTGACAGTTTTGCAGCCCGTTCTCTCTGTATCGTTAAACCAGGTCTTGTTTTAATGACAGAAATATCAAGCAAAGCGCTTCGTTTAGCAAATAATTTGTCACAGTTTGCTGTCTGTATCGGGGAGGGAAAAAACACGCTCAATAATTTAGGACCATCTGCAGTTACACCTGCTTCTCCTACTAGCAGCACCAACTTAAACTGGCAGATGTTTGAATGGAAATGATCTACAGACACAGAACCCAGACCTGGATGATCCTGGACTAAGATCCATTTTCCCTCCATCAGTCCATGTCAGGGAAACTCGGTGTTCAAGCTGACTTATCCAACTTTGCAGCTCCACATTTTTTTTTCTTCTTGGACTCAACCACGGCTGCGGCTTGAGAAGTGTAGCTCCTCCCCCTTTCAGTCAACTTTCCTCTGTTTGGCTGCCCTTTATAAACAGAAGGTAGATGGGTGGGCCTTCTATGCCACAAGAGGTTTACTTAAATAAAAGATCATTTATTAAACATAAACTAACCAAGACAAACGTCAGGGAGGGTTGATGTCAGGTGGAATGTGAGAGAGAGAGAGAGTGATCAGTTTGTCTGGACCTGCTTTTATAGCCTGGAGGGCGCAGGTCAGCAGCATTAGCAGCCAGTTATCAAGAATAGCAGGCCAGGACTTCTCGAGACGCTGAGCAGGTCATCACATTTAGAATTAGAAGGCTTTATTTTCCCTCTCTGTGCAATTGTTGTTGATGCAGATGGGAGGCGCTGCTCTTCCTGAAGTCAGAGATAATTTCCTTTGTATCCACAGTGTACAGCAGTGAGTTCAAGTAGTTAAGAGGCTGTTGTCACTGTTCATGCAAGCAATGAGGTATGCATTATAGCATTAACTGCAGCATTACCTGTGTATGCACAGACCTCATTATTTAAAACTGTGGCCATGTTTAATTTGAGTATCCAGCATTTTTATATTTCATGACTTTAATCAACTCACAGTTTCCTGTGCTTGCTCATTAACAGGTAAATGTGAGTCAGCAGCACACCTGCAGAGCGACACAGTGGCTGAATCAACACAACTTAAGAACATTTTCCTCACTGCCTCCTCCACCTTCATCAGGAGATAAGCCAAAGAAGTCTGGGGTAAGAGTTTGATTGACGCCATTCATTTTAAATGGAAACTTCAGTTTGGAAGGTTCCTTTTGTCTTATAGGGCAAGGACATGATGACATTTAATGGCTTTAGTAGCACTAAGAAACTACACTAGGCATTTATAAGTCCTGCAAAATATTCTCCATCACTCATCAGCAATCAAGTTATTTAAGGTGGCCCAAAGGATACGGATCTGTTTAAATAAACTTACCAAGAGTTTATTTGCAGGTAGAAAACAAACCAAGAAGCAGCTGTGATGAAATAAATGTCTGCGCTCTCTTTAAAGCCTGTGACGTGGAAATCTTTAGCCATAACATTCGCTGTCGGGGGTGCTCTGCTCGGAGGGATGAAATATTTCAAGAAAGAAAAGGAGGAAAGTATGTGTTTCACTACACATTAAAAACTCATGTCAGTATACAAGGAAACAGTGGATGTGACCTTTATTTTATACATGTTAATAAAGTGATGGGCTCGTAAATAACCTGCCTCTGTGACTCTAATCATGCTGTAATTGGCAGTGATTGAAAAAGAGAGGAACAAATCAATAGGGAGGCCGGCGCTGGGAGGCCCGTTTTCACTCATCGATCACAACAACAAGCCCACCCAGAGCGAGGACTTCCTCGGCCGGTGGATCCTCATCTACTTTGGGTTCACTCACTGCCCCGACATCTGCCCCGATGAGCTGGAGAAAATGGTGGAAGTGGTGGATGAAATAGGTATTCAGACTGGTTTTTATTAGAAGAGGCGGTGAGAATATCAAGTCCTGATTTTACTCAACGTGTGTGTGTGTGTGTGTGCGTGTGTGCGTGTGCGTGTGTGTGTGTGTGTGCGTGTGCGTGTGCGTGTGCGTGTGTGTGTGCGTGTGCGTGTGCGTGTGTGTGTGCGTGTGCGCGTGCGTGTGCGTGTGCGTGTGTGCGTGTGTGTGTGTGTGCGTGTGTGTGTGTGTGTGTGTGTGTGTGTGTGTGTGTGTGTGTGTGTGTGTGTGTGTGTGTGTGTGTTTGTTTGGCTTTTTGCAGACAAAATAAAAACTCTTCCAAACTTGACGCCGATCCTCATCACCATCGACCCTGACAGAGACACTCCAGAGGCCTTAGCCTCGTATGTGAAAGGTAAAAAAAAGCCACATGATCAAACTGAATACCACAAGTTTGAATATGTATGGCGAAAACTGTTGTTGAGTAGGAATGCAGCAATTCAGAAACACAAAATATTGTCCACGGAGCTCTACATGTCTGGTTAAAGCAGTTTGGTTAAAGCTGTAATTTAGTGCAAATGCATAAACTGTTAAAGAGAAGCAAAACTAATATTTTGAGAATAACTGTGAAAGAGTAACTGACCCTCCCATGCATCCAAAAAAAGCATGCCAGAGGTGGGTGTAAACACAGGCTTCTCCTGCATAGAGGAACTTTATCCTGTGTTCTTGGATTTTAAACATTCGTATCATCTCATCCTTCAGAGTTTTCCCCAAAGCTGATTGGTCTGACGGGGTCGACAGCTCAGATCAATGAAGTTTCCAGAGCGTACAGAGTTTACTACAGTCAGGGGCCAAAGGATGAAGACAGCGACTACATCGTGAGTCACTCTCTGCTCTGGTTCAGCTCCCAGAAGCCAGGATTTTCTTCATTTACCAGATTCACCTGTCTGTTTTCTTTAGGTCGATCACACAATCATCATGTACCTCGTGGGACCTGACGGAGAGTTTGTGGAATATTTTGGACAGAACAAAAGAAGTGTGGAGATCACCAACTCGATAGCAGCACACATGAGGAAGTACAAGAAAGGAAAATGAGCTGCAGCTCATTAAAGTCGACCGCGGACTCTCAGACATCCTCAGGCATGTCTGTCAACTACTGCCATCATATCTTGGCTTTTATTTATTCTGGATCCATGATTCCATAAAGATACATGTCTGCAGTGATGCTCAGTGGTGTACAATTTCCAGATTTTTTTCATTTTATTTTCTGATTATTCATTTTGCATTGCTGCTGAATTAAAAAAAAACCCCACAAACATTCAAATGAGCTCAAAATTTGTAATTTCTGATGCAGAAAGTGCAGCTTATTCTTAAAGGCAAATGAAGCAAGCCTTTGAATTTCATTTCATCCAAGCCAACATAAAATATACAGTGAAAATAGTGTATTAAACATATTAAACATGCGCAAAGTTCCAAATAATGCGATGAACCAAAAGCCGAAGTTTCAGGCTGCTCTGCGTTCCTGCTGCTGTGTCTACACCACGTCACAGACCTCACATATCTAACATGTTAATCTCAGGCAGCCAATCAGGTCCAGCATAGGATCAATAAAGATTAGAGTACAGGAACACAGATGTGCCCTTTACATCCAAATGCACGGCTTGGAAACTATTAATGAGATTCTGGCCATCTTTGGTTTTAGGGGCTTACAAACACACAGAGGCAATTTCTTAAATGTGGGTGATTATTTTTTTTAGAGCACTTTGAAACACAGCTTCACATTTAAAGAAATGCTCATTCATGACCTTTTCTGTAACTGCAGATGAAAGGAAGGACCTATCCTAGTCAGAGCGTCCTGTCACCTGTCAAAGGACGACTAAAAACTCAGTTTTTATCAGATCTGACTTATGATTCTACACATGCAGTTTTATACACTGGAATTTTAAAATAACTGCCCAGGAAGCGCATAAGCAGGTGTTTCTTCTTGTGCAGCTGTAAAAGTCATCCAAGAACCACCCCAGGAAAAGAGGACCAGAAGTTCTTCCTGCAGCAGAAGATCAGCCTCTACAAAACAGCAAATACCAGCACCTCAGTTCAGAGCTCACCTCAACGCAGAATTTGAGCCAAGATTTAATCATCATGGCTACCACAACATCCTGCGGCGGTATCCCATCCAAGCTTAGTGGGATCCGTTTTTTTTAAGATGGAGGTGTGAACCAAAATACCCCCGGGCTCTGTGAGGACTGTGAGCTGCATCAGATCACCTGGCCTCCACAATCACATGACCTAAACCCAGGTGAGATGGTTTAGGAGTGAATCAGAATTAGCGATGAGGGTTAGTATCAAAGCACAGGTACCTGTGTGTGTTGTTTTAAAGCTTTGGAGCCTTCAGTATTGTTCTGCACTGTAGAGAAAATGAGTATTAGTAGCTACTAAACTGAGCACCTGAAAGGAAACACTCCAGCAAGCAGTCAGAGGAGGGCAAACTCCTGAGCTTTCACTCTGGATGCAGCGGCTCAGACCACTGAACCGTCGGTATTTGTGGAGGGATGGAAACTGTTTCCACAGGCTGACAAGTGCAATTCATAAACACCACTAGTGGGAGCTATTTTTCCACTACAGATAAAATATCAGAATGTTTTAGATTAGACTGCATCAAGCCATCTATCTTTCAAGTAATCTATTATTTGATGATTGTTTCCAGAGGCTGGGAAATAAGGATCGTTTAGAGCACAAAGCAGTGATTGCTGCTGGTAGGAGAGGTGCAGCCTCAGCAGTGCACAGTGTGGTCTGCTTTGGTGTAACTAGTGACGTAGTCACAAACTGTCTCAAAGAATGCCACAAGGAGGGAGTTTGCTTAAATAAAATAATTTATTGATGATAAATCCCCAAAACACAAACACTAAAGAGGATGGATATCAGGTGGAATATAAGAGAGACCTGATCACTTCATCTGGACCAGCTTTCTGGAAGAATGAAGAGGTCTTTTTAATTTTTCTTTTACAATCACTGTTATGTATGATTGTCTTTTTATGTTTTGAAAGTTAGGTTTGGCATTCCAGAGTTTTGAGTCTTTGCCAATTTGTCGAGGATTTGTGCACTAAAATCATAGTTATCTGCATCAATCTGTGAAATATTCCTTTCTGTTGTTGATCATCTGCTGATGATGAAAATTTAATTCCAAACTCTTTTAGCTAATTGGTCCATGGACACTGAGCTCACCCATAATACGTAAATGCATTCAGACTGATTGTATCATTAAAAAGCTCTCTGTTCACTGGATCGCTTCCACTGGAATTTCTCATCCTTCCCTTTGGAGGAAAACCTCAGCCATTATATAATCGTGTCCAGCGGACGACAAAGAGGGGGTGTAATATTACCAGTAATAATGATTTATTAATATCTTTTCCGCCTGTGCACCTGTCGTAGTTCCTCCTTTATAAATCAGATTAGAAAAGCAAACACAGCAGTCGTTTGGCTCTCCGAGGCCAGACACCACGCTCATTCCGGGAGGAGAGGGGCCTCCCGGCTGGAGCGCTCACAGGGAGACGAATTGATTTCTGGATTAATAGAAATGTATTTATAGCCTGGGCGTAGTATTTTAGTCAGCTGGTTGGATCTGTGTGGTATAAATACATTTATAGCAATTATAGCTTTTAAGCTGTATAGCAGTGAAAGCGTGAACTAAACTTCATTTGGATTGATGGCTCGATGATCTGTGAGGCTTTCAGGCGCCATCAGCACCTCGCACATTTGGCTCAGTGTGCGCAGATCAATCGTGCTGTAGATCCAAACGCAGTTCAGTGCCTTCTGTCTTTGTTGCGGCAGCTTTGGCTCAGAAATGACACAGATCTGTGGATCAGGGTTTAATCCTAGTCCAAGAAAGCGGAGCATCAGCTTGACAAAAAGCTTGTTTTTTTTAATGCGTGTGGTTTGCGCCTTTTCACAGTCAGACTTCCACATGCACATTTGCTGCCATGTTGAGACATGACAGAGGGGTCGGCGTAAGTCCCCTTTGCCCGATAGGCCCACACGTCTTCCCAAAACCAATTATAATCACATCTGTTGCCAGACCTTCAAGTGATATTAGGACGCTATTAAATCAGCGCCAATTAGACTGACTGTGATGCACTCTCAGACAAAATGCGTATTCAAACATCGAGTCTAAAACTGAAAAATATCATAGACTGTACGTAAAAGATGGAGGTTGGCACCATGGAGTCCTGTGGTGATGTCTGAGTTGAGTGTGTTTGCCATCTCCATCTTGGTTTTGTGAAACTGGATGATACGTGATCATCTATTGGCTTCTGATTGACACATTGTTAGCCAATTGGCATGCTATGGTTCATGGCACTATAGTGACCATAATTTACAAAATTACTTTCATGTTGTATTCAGTATCGGCTCCATGGCTCACGTTCCATTTAGTGACACAGAGCCAGCCTCAGGCGATCACAGGCGAGTCTCCTGGTCGGATTCTTTGTCTCTGTCCTTGGACCTTCTTAGTTTTAGATGTCCGGGTTCTGTTCTTGGTTACAGTTTGTTTGTATTAATTTGGAATTTGGAAATTCTTCATCATTAATTCCATCTCCTGAGTCCTGCATTGGGTCCAAATCCGGCCAGCCACGCAGCATTTTAGGACATGATCCAGAAATGAAATACACAAATATATAGAGAAAGAGAGCAACTTAAAAAAAATGTCTGAAATTAGGACTCAGTTGTTAATTAAATGTTTCAATAAACTAGCCAAACGTCTGTTCTATAAACTTTAATGTGTAGTTTGCTTGAAGTTTAAAAAATTCACACTTGAAGGAACTTTTTTAGGACCGTTATTTGTATCTTTAAGTTAAATTAAGATCAAGAACCAAGTTTCTAAAACTTGAAATTGTATCAAAATATAAATTTAATGACTTCCATGACACGAGGCGATTAAAGAAATCTCAAAATTGCTGCAGAAGAAGGTGAAATATTCTGACTTTCATGTGGGGGAGTCTCTTAATAACACTGGATCCTAAGATTAAACAGTCAGCTGAGCTTCCAGTAAGCCCTGCTTTAATGTTGCAGTTACATCCTGTAAACTCAAACATGTATATCTGCACTATATTATGTTTGCTGATGGAGGCACAATAATAGAAACTTGCTCAAAGGATTTTAAATGGATTTATGGTTAACTGTGTTATCTAGGAGGTGGATTCTCACTGATTCTGTGAACTAAAACCACTGATCCCCGCAATCCTCCATTAACTTTTACGTTAACCATTTTACATTTTCACTGCTTTACGACATATGGTTTTATCTTAAGCACATTGGGTACAATGAGTGTGATGAAATGTGGTATATAAATAAAATAGTCGTTGCCGGTGTCGATCATCCTGACAGAGAATGGAGCAAAAGGCAGCAAACAGCCAAAGAAAAGCTCTAAAATGTCCTTCAAGAAGCCTCGAGAACTGTTCCTGAAGACTCAGAGAGTTCAGTCTACACTGGTGGTCATGCAAGTATTGACTTTCAAGCTTATATGAAGGGTGGCCTTCATATAATAGTGTATATATTATATATATAATACATACAATACATATATATTTGTATAAATGCAACTTGGAGTACAAAAGTACTTTGAATGCCAAGTAAGAGTAGTAAACATGATACAGCCACCACGCCATTTCCTTTAAGGTCTTCAGACGTTCCCAAAAGAAAAGAAAAGTGCAGAAATCTTGCATTTAATGTTCTGGTTATGATATATTATTTTACTTGAAGTTAAAACACAATAAATAAAAATCTATAAAATCTAGATAAGCCCATAAGTTATATTAAATACATTCATGATGTGTTCAATTACAAAAAACTAACATGAGAACACACAGAGAAATGCAAGTGTAATGGCATGCAGACGTTTTACACACCAAACAGCAGACGTCAGACTGACATTGGGGGGCAGCAGAAGATTAATACAGCAATGAATATGAAGCAAAACCAGCTTTTAAAAATAAATGTGCTTAAATGCAAACAATGTCTGTGATGTGCTAATGTTGTCCACCAACACCAGCTGCTCCCAGCACAGTCGCGTGCTTGCATGTGTGTGTCCATGTGCGTGCGTGCGTGTGTGTCCATGTGCGTGCGTGTGTGTGATGGGCTCTGCTCTCCAGAGTTTCAGCGATGCCCTAAACGACCTAATCTTCCCTGATCCCACAAAATTAGGCCCGCCTCGCTGGGCCTGTAAGCCCCCTAAGCTGTTGTCCATACCATTCATTGCTTTTTAATGGACAGGCTGAAGGATTACAATAGAAACTGTTTAAAAGTGATACAATACAGCTATACATAGACCGTTTGAAATACAAAATGGCCATACTTGACTTATCCAAGGTAGCGTAAGAGCCAGATCTCCAAATATAGGAGAAGCAGCATCCCTGACCATCTCGTATAAAAGCTGCCAAAGTCTGGTGAGGGTGTGTGGTCAGGTGTCTGTGGGGTAGTGTTGGAAGATTAACAACAGTCCACACAGTACAGTGATTTTTAAGGCCATAAACATTTTTGGACCCAGGTAAGCAACAAATTTTTCATTTTTCACCGTCTTGAGTTTTTTAAAGACTTTTTTTTTTCATCCTTATTGCACAGCTCGACAAAATGAGTGATGCAGACATGGAAATATTTGGGGTGGCGGCCCCATACCTCCGCAAATCCGAGCGGGAGAGGATTGCAGCCCAGAATGTCCCATTTGACGCCAAAACTGCCGTCTTTGTGCCCGACCCGAAGCAGGAGTACGTCAAAGGAAAAATCAAGAGCCAGGATGACACGAAGGTCACTGTGGAGACTGATGGTGGAAGGGTGAGTGATGTTTCAATCATCTCACATCAGCTTTTCTGTCGTTTACCTGTCCTTCATTACAGTGGATGCTTTTTGAAATCACTCTTCAGGTTGTCACAGTGCATGTGGATGACATTCGGCCCATGAACCCCCCTAAGTTTGACAAGATAGAGGACATGGCTCTGCTGACGCATCTCCACGAACCAGCCGTGCTTTTTAACCTCAAGGAACGCTATGCTGCCTGGATGATTTACGTAAGGACAACTTTATATCTTTAATATCAGTCAGTACGGATAGTTTGTGTCCTGCATCCTGATTTCTTTCCTCCTCTCGTTAACTCAGACCTATTCTGGGCTCTTCTGCGTGACCTTGAACCCTTACAAGTGGCTGCCGGTCTACAACCCAGAGGTGGTGGCCGGCTACAGAGGAAAGAAACGTCAGGAGGCCCCCCCACACATCTTCTCCATCTCTGACAACGCTTACC
Organism: Archocentrus centrarchus; assembly: GCF_007364275.1. NCBI lineage: Eukaryota > Metazoa > Chordata > Actinopteri > Cichliformes > Cichlidae > Archocentrus > Archocentrus centrarchus. The sequence continues at coordinate 5,390,074 of NC_044353.1, read as the reverse complement.
AGTACATGCTCACAGGTCTGGGCACAAAGTAACATCTGCTGTTGGCATGAGTAGCTTGGTTCAGTTGTGTTTGTGTACTTTTACTGAGCATAATTATGGATAATTAAAAGCATAACTACTTTAAAAGCAGTGAGGAAATTTCCTATATTTGCAATATGCAAATAAAACATTCCCACTAAACCATGTTAAATTGTTTTCAGGCGTATATAAATATCGGACACTCATTCAGCTCGACAGAAATGCATAAAAAAGAACAAAGCAGGTTCTGTTAACGTGATTTTTTCTGACTTTGGGAAATTATTTTTATAAATTATAATAATACACGACTGTGATCGTGCTTGATGAAACTCGGTGCACATAATAGCAGTTTGACACAATTAAACATAAAAGTAAACTGTGAGGAAACTATAAAAAAAATGCTGGAAACTTTTGTCCAATAAATACATTAAAAAATGAGGAGATTGAATCCAAAATGTAAATGTAGCTTTTCATTGACATGAGCATAAAATAATTTTTATTTATCTACTTATTTATTTATTATATTATTATTGTGAAAAAATAATAGTACCAATGAGGTCAAAGGTGGTGTAAGCTGTTTTTTTATGTTTTGCACATAAGATAAACAACTTGATAGAACAATTTAATTATCAGCAGTGTGCAAGTTAATTATACTGTGACAACAAGTTATTTATGTTGAACACAAGATAATTAAATTGTAGAACAACCTAATTAACTCGTGCACACAGAAATTCACACGCTTCAGTTTTAGTTTCATTCTTGCTGCCCTCAAACATAAACCTACAGCAGCAGGAATCAGGCTCTGTTATACAGCCCTTCATGCAGACCGTAAGCATGTGAAGCAAATGATGTTCATGTGTAAGAACAACAAGAATTTCATCTCATGCACCTCATGACCTTCTGAGGTGACACTGCAGGAATGGCTTCTTGACAGCCACTGAGACCATCTCTGATGAGGCTTCACTGAACAGTACCTGGATCAGCTGAAGGTCCAGATGCATCTCTCAGGTCCTGTCAGGTCTTTGCTGGCCTATTTCTTAAGGTCATGACTTGCAGATACTGGTCAACAGCTGTGGACATTTTATTTAGGCCTGACACTTCTTCTTTGGTGCTCCACTTGTTCAGTTTTCTCAAATTCTTTGCACACTATGCCAAGATACGTCAGGTTTTTGGTTAAGAAAAAAAAAATGTATATATATATATATATATATATATATATATATATATATATATATATATATATATATATATATATATATATATAATATGTATATGTAACATCTTTGGCATTTTTCATAGATCCAACTAAAGAAATGGAAATAAACTATGTGTTTGTGTAATAGGCTGCTGGTAATACATTGGCTTAGCAAACATACAAAAAAGTAGGTATAAAAACTGGATGGAAAATGAGGGAAAACGCAGCCAATGTCCAAAGAAAAGCCTGGAGAACTATTGCTCAAGACCACTTTAAAAAATCTGGCTCCTTGGAATAAAATACACTTTAAAAAAAAATACAGAAACATTTTTTAATCAAAGTTTAGCATCATGTCAATTAAACTTCTGGGATATTAATCTGGTCAGTTAAGCAGCAGAGGGGGTTTTAATCAGTTTCAGCTGCTTTGGTGTTTATGAAATTACCAACAGGCGCACTAGAGGGGCAACAATGAGACAACCCCCCAAAACAGGAATAGGTTTACAGCTGGAGGTCACTCACATTTTTTTCCCTCCTCGTTTTTTCACAAGTTTTGCATTTGGCCGGGGCCAGTGTTACTACTGGTAGCACGAGACTGACCCCTAGAGAGGTCCAACTCTTCCAGAATGGCACATCAGTACGTGCCATTTGTGTCTCCCAGCACAGTCTTAGGACTGCGTCTGCTCCTTTGTGCGAGGAGGAACAAGATGAGCACTGCCAGAGCTACAAAATGACCTCCAGCAGGTTTCTGACCAAACAATCAGAAACAGACTTCAGTCTCCTCTGGTGGGCCCTGTGCTCACTGTCTGGCAGCGTACAGCCCAACTTGCATTTGCCGTAGGGACACACAGACCTCTACAGTGTAGGCAACGGAGTCCTGACTGCCATCAGGTATAAGGATGAAATTCGTGGAACCAGGGGCGGAGCTTCTGGAGGGGCTGGGAGGGCGGCACGCCCCCGGCCCGGGGCTAGAAGGGGCCCGGATGGGAGAGAGGAGAGGAGAATAAGATTTCAGGTAGCCAGGCCTCTGTCATGTCCAAGGCGAGGTGGAGAAGGAGGGCTCTGTCTTGATTATATCGCAATATGCATGGCTCAATGTGCACAGTATACAACCCACTATACATCACCCATCATTCATGTTTTACACGGGGGTTTTAAAGGTTGCCACAGTCAGGACTGAGTCATGGTTGCTCAAAACTTTACAAGACCGACTGACTTTAGTGATGTGGTAGGTGTAAAATATTGAATAAGATGTTGGACTGCATGACTGGCTTTATTTTCACTCTAAATGCCGTTTCACACTGGATGCATTGCGTAAAAACGACATGAAATTCCGAATCTTTCGGATGTGAACTTGTCGTGTAACCTATATACACACCAGACGCGCTGCGTTTTTGAGAATAAATCGCCCTCATAAAACGCACTGTGAAAGAAAGGAAGTCGACATCAAACGATGATGTAATGAGGTTGTGATGGAAGAGAAGGAAGAAACAGATTCTGGGTTCATCCAACTCATAAGAAAGCAGCAGCAGGGAGAGTTTCATGGTTTGATCCAGGAGTTGCCCGGCTCTGATTTGTTCCGCTAGTGCATGGAACCACTGTCAGACCAGGTGCTGGTGCAGTGAGTCCTGGATTCCTCCTGGTGCACGACAATGCCCGGCCGCGTGTGGCGAGAGTATGCAGGATGAAGGGATTGATATCACTGACGGGTACCCACGTTTGCCTGACCTAAATCCAACAGAACACCTCGCGGACATTATGTTTAGGTTCATACGATGCTGCCAGGCTGCACTTCAGACTGTCCAGGAGCTCAGTGATGCCCTGGTCCAGATCTGGGAGGAGATCCCCCAGGATACCATTCATCATCTCATTAGGAGCCCCGACATTGTCAGGCAGGCATACAAGCACCTGGGGGCCACACAATCTACTGAGTAACATTTTGAGTTACTGCAATGAAATTTTGTCCAAATGTTCAGCTTGCTGCATCATTTTTCACTTTGATCTTTGATCATTTTCATTTCCATCAAACAATGTGTCAGTCTTTCATTCCTAACACATTACCCGGTCCATATCAGGACTTAAGAATCAGAATCACTAAGTATGTGGCAGCGCTGTGCATCCCGAGTTGTTACAGACACATGAGTCTTCTTAATTATACTATCAAGGTACATTACTTGTTTCAGATAATAAAAAAAAAATTCCCTCTGAGATTTCAAGAGTTCCACACTGTGAAATAAATAAATAGAAACAAGATATTTTTAAAATTAGACTAAGGTGCGCGCACACACACACACACACACACACACACCCTAGCTCTACTCAGATATCACCGTTTCTTTCCTTCCTTTAGATCGAGAGAACCAGTCTATCCTGATCACGTAAGTATGCCTTTATTAGCGTATTGTATTTATTTGTCTTTATTTTATTTCCCATCATTCATTTCATTTTATATTTTTATCAGTGGAGAATCTGGTGCTGGGAAAACAGTCAACACAAAGCGAGTAATCCAGTACTTTGCAACAATTACATCACTAGGAGACTCGAGCAAGAAGGAACAGCTTGACAGTAAAGTGCAGGTTCGGTCCACTTAACTCTTCTTCTAATTATCTCAAGATGAAAGGCAAACTGAAATATTCTTTTAACTTAACTGGCATGGACAGTCTCTTTTTATTTTGCCGCAGGGGACGCTGGAGGATCAAATCATCCAGGCCAACCCTTTGCTGGAAGCTTTTGGGAATGCCAAGACCGTGAGGAATGACAACTCGTCTCGATTTGTGAGTTGATCTGTTTTATTGAGCTTAGAGCTTTATTACCAGGGACATCCAAGAACTACCAAAAATACTCAAAGATTTCCCCTGTCCTTATATGTGAAAACTTTCCAGGGAAAATTCATCCGGATCCACTTTGGAACAAAGGGGAAGTTGGCATCAGCTGATATTGAAACTTGTAAGTGCCCATTTTATTAGTTACAATAACTGCAGCTTTTCTGCCATGAAGTCTGACCACTGACTTTATACAACAAATGGACGTAACCAGAGTGACATCACACTCATGGAGTAGCCGAGGCTAGATGATGCTGAGATATGACAGGCAAGTATTCACAGGGATCTCTGCTATCCACACAGTTTGCCCAGGAAGTAAGCAGTTTGCCAGGAGGGTGCCAGTGCAGGAGAGAGGTGACACGAGGTGCAAATGTCCTCTTCATCCCGTTCATAAGTTGCCTGGAAAATAATCAATTCCAACTTTCCTAAATCTTTAATCATTATAATACTTTAATAGTTTAAATACTTTAATTTCATTTTCAGTTATAGTTTGACAAATTATAATTTTATAATTTTAATTAATAAGCAGCATATGAAGTGTATGAAGGCTGCGGAGTGTTGATGGTGAAATGGACCGACTTATTAGCTTTATTAGATTTTTACTAACATTTTGATGCCTTAATGCTAAACGTATCCTCTAGAAAGCTGTGTGCTAAAGCAGAGCCTGCTTTATCAATGTTACAAAATAAACATCGTGCAGTTTTAAACATGACTTCAAACTAGTGGCTGATGTCATAAACTCACCAGGAAAGTATTTATTGAAGTCATAAATCGAGTGATCATTTTTCCCTCACAGACTTCTGCATAATCTGACTTGTTTATGAAAGCAGCCCCCTGGTGGCCATTAGAAGGAATGCAGGATCAAGGCACTTCCTACATTGCCTGATAATAGTTAATATTAATATAATTAATATGTGGTTTTACACCTGAGGTCAGTTAGTGAAGGTGTTATCAAAAATTAAGCTATATCATGGCAGAATTTCTGGCAGAGAGTAAGGTAGGTGGCCATGAATGTTCACTTGATTTATATAAATATACTTATGAATGATTAATACTCTACTCTCATTCCAAGTCATTTGTGCTTTATTTCTACTTACTGCCAGACCTTTTGGAGAAATCCAGAGTGACTTTCCAGCTGCTGGCAGAGAGGAGTTATCACATCTTCTATCAGATCTTGTCAAACAGGAAGCCCGATTTAATCGGTGAATATACCAATCAATGAGCTCTAAATGGTGATGACACAGTTTCCGTAGCATCTGGTCCCGCGCAGAGCTATCAGCTATCTTTCTATGGTTCATTTCAGAGATGCTGCTGATAACCACCAATCCTTATGATTACCCTTTTATCAGCCAAGGGGAAATCACTGTGCTGAGCATCAATGATGCAGAGGAGCTCATGGCCACAGATGTAAGTGCAGAATATCTGCAGAAATGCAGAATATTGGCTTAAGTCATGCATTTAATTACAGTATTTTTTACTGATTCAATTTTGATAAGGAAAATTACAACATCAGACGAGACTCAGACCTCAAATACCCGATTTTTGTTGATTCTTAATATATAAATTATGTTAAATGTGTAAATAATTATGCATAAATTTACCCCTGCAGAACAAATGCATATTTGACATTATCATTAATAATTTGGACAATAAATTAATGCACAGCACCAACATATCATGCACAATGTTTCCATGTCTGTGTCCATTCTTCAGAGAGCCATTGACATCCTGGGGTTCAGCACAGAGGAAAAGGTCGGCATCTACAAGCTGACGGGTGGCGTCATGCACAACGGGAACATGAGGTTCAAGCAGAAGCAGCGGGAGGAGCAGGCAGAGCCCGACGGCACTGAGGGTGAGACGTCTGAGGCAATGCTTCTTCCAGCTTAGATTTAAAGTAATGTAGAGTCTGAATGTCTGAGACCAACACAGAAAGAATTTCACTGAAAAGACACCAGCTTAAAGGACTGAGTGAAAAGCTGAGACCATCTCACGGACTCCACCAGTTTGTTCAAAACCTGACAATGTCATAGTTACAGTATAGTAATAATAAATGTAATTTTTTTACCACATTTAAAAACTGTTTTCATCTGTTAAGAACAGAATACTTAGAAGGTAAATAGATACATAAAGCCAAACACTGGTGCCAGTGATCCATTTAAGGTAAAGCTGAGAAGCATCGAGAAGAAAAAAAGCAGGTCATTCCAAAGACGATTGGCTCAGATTCAGCTCAAAATTTCAGTTCTGTATTGAATTTTGTTCTGGCCTCTACTTTACACCTCAGTCACAGTGCAGTAACAGTAGGACAGCAGTCTCCATGCAACCAGGAAAAAGCAGTTATTGGCTAGTTATTGCATTAAATGTTTTTTGCTGTCTAGGACCAGTTGAAAAAACTTGTGGTGACCAACTGGTGTCCAAGAGGCTGAGCGTGCAGCACCCTCATCCTCAACCTCTGGGCGACCACTTCTGGTTGCAAGGAGATTGCACAGGTTGCCTGCTGTGATGCAACCTGTCTCAGTCCAAGTAAACTGACTGCAGTCAGTCTCAAACAACAGAGTGTTGAGGGTTTGCAATTAATCACCATCTAATTTATAAACACAGACTGCCGACACGTAATCATTCAGTCAGTCTGCGCTGATGAGCACGACTCGGCTGCTCCATCGAATAATGAAACACAAAAACCTGAGTCACTCAAGGCTCTGGCCGGCATTTTAGCTAAATATACTAAAAAAAATATATGAGACATAGAAAGGGATGTTACAATTGTTTTGTTCGGTATAAAATCTCATCTTCCAGTTTCCACAAAGTATTTTAGAGGTCTGTGCAGTTCCTCCTTTGAAAGCTTCAGCATAGGCATGATTTGACACCTGAGTTTGACCCCTTTGTTCAGAATAGGTCTTTGATGTCTGTCACTTCCACTTATTTCTTTCACTGTTACAGTTTTGCATACTTTGCAATGTTCTGCTGGAAGCATGAGGCTCTGCCATACCTCTAACAGATGAACAAGGCTGCAGGTTCCACCTGAGCGACAGCTGAATGCAGCACAAAGAACCTGAAATAGCCTTTATTTTGAAAATTTGCTTTCATTGTTTTTAACTTCCTCAAATTTCAAGATTCTTTCCAGTGTTAACATGACAGATTTTGCTGACCAGAGTTATCGATCATCCCTTTTTTTAAATTATGTGTCTATCCTAAGGTTTTTGGGGGGGCTACAGCCTGTTCCAGCTAAAAAGCAGGGTGCACCCTCCCACTGACCCTCCCCTCTGTCTCATCTATCCCTCAGTGGCAGACAAAGTTGCCTATCTGATGGGTCTAAACTCTGCTGATTTGCTGAAAGCTCTGTGCTGCCCTCGAGTGAAGGTTGGGAATGAGTATGTCACCAAAGGTCAGACTCCACAGCAGGTACATGATGTTTCTACAGCTGAAAACATCCATTAACCACAGCCCGTCTGTGAGAATCCAAGTGAAAATGCTGTCTAATTTTCAGGTGAACAATGCCGTGGGCGCCCTGTCGAAGGCCGTGTATGAGAAACTGTTCCTCTGGATGGTCACAAGGATCAACCAGCAGCTCGACACCAAACTTCCCAGACAGCACTTCATTGGTGTCCTGGATATCGCAGGGTTTGAAATTTTTGAGGTGAACGGGATCCCTGCTGACATGAAAGATCCATTAAATCACTTTAAAGATCATCTCTGATTGTTTGATGGGTAAAAGCTTTCTGTTTGATTCAGATAAACAGCCTGGAGCAGCTGTGCATCAACTTTACCAACGAGAAGCTGCAACAGTTTTTCAACCACCACATGTTCGTGCTGGAGCAGGAGGAATACAAAAAGGAAGGGATTGCATGGGAGTTCATTGACTTTGGCATGGACTTGGCAGCCTGCATTGAGCTCATCGAGAAGGTTTGTTTGCTTTTTTTATTACCTTCAAATCAGTAGTAGAAGACAGGAATAAAACTCTAATCAGCTTTCCGCCCCTCAGCCGATGGGTATTTTTTCTATTCTGGAAGAGGAGTGCATGTTCCCAAAGGCGACAGACGGCTCCTTCAAAAACAAGCTGTACGACCAGCACTTGGGGAAGAACAGCATCTTTCAGAAGCCCAAACCATCCAAAGGAAAGACAGAGGCCCACTTCTCCCTCATGCACTACGCCGGGACCGTCGACTACAACATCAGCGGCTGGCTGGAAAAAAACAAGGACCCACTGAATGACACCGTGGTGCAGCTTTACCAAAAAGCTTCCCTTAAACTGCTCTGTCAGCTCTTCGCCACATATGCATCTGCTGACGGTACGTCCTCTCTTTATGACGGACATCAAATGCAGATCGGAGAAGTTAGATTATGATTTTTTGCTTTGATGTTTCACAAATTCATCTCTTTTTTTTTAGCTGCCGCTGATGGAAGCAAGAAAAATTATAAGAAAAAAGGATCGTCCTTCCAGACAGTTTCTGCACTTTTTAGGGTAAGAAACAATATGTTCAGTTATTAAATGAATCTGTAAAGCCTTTATTTTTCATTACAAAAAAGATATTTTTTCTGTATGATGACAAAGAACAGTGACCAAACGAGTTTCCACTTTGATGACTCTACAGTGTCTTTATGAGACGGGACAGGAATTCTTTTTGTTCTACATAAATTATGTATCATTTCAGAATTTTAAGCTTTGAGTTTCATCTTTGTCCATCAAAAATTGATTAAAATGAAACAACTCATTGATATTTGTGATGGACTACAAGTCTAAGAGCTCACTAAGAGTTCATCATCTTGTTTTCTCTACTTTTCTGGAATAAATGCCAGCCTTCTGCATGTCCTCCACCACTACATCCTCAACTCTTCTCTGTGGTCTTCCTCCTGCCTGGCAGCTCCATATCCAACAACCTTTGTCCAGAATATCCACTAATCTTCTAATCCTGACCATCCTGGTCACTCCCAATGAAGATTTTACCATCTTCAGCTCTGCCCCTCCAGCTCAGCCTCCTGTCTGTCAGTGCCACCGTCTCTAAACCACACATAACAGCAGGTCTCACCACCATCTTGTAAACCTTCCCTTTCACCTTTGCTGCTCTCCCTCTGTCATGAATCACCCCTGATACTCGTCTCCACCCACTCCACCCTGTCTGCACTCTCTTCTTCACCTCTCTTGTGCTCTGTCGATTGCTTTGGATGGTTGACCCCAGGTATTTAAACTCATCGACCTTCACCACCTCTGCTCCTTGCAGCATTTCTGTTACACGTCTCCCTCTCATTCACACACATGTATTCTGTTTTGCCTCTACTGACTTTGATTCCACTTCTCTCCAGAGCATACCTCCACCTCTCCAGGCTTTCTTTCCTACTCTCCCTACAGATCACTGTGTCATCTATGATTATCATAATCCACAGAGACTTCTGCCTGACTTCACCTGTCCAGAAGTTATACCAGTTTCCCAAATTCCCAGAAATAAATTCCATGTTCTGATTTTAATGATATCCAGAGCTCTGGAAAAATAAGGCTAATTATCTACTCATGTTTGAGACATAAAATAGATTTTTGGACAAAAAGTTACAATTATTTGTCAAATAATGTGGCTTGATGTGTGGTTACTTTTACAGCCAAGAACTCTGTCTTCCAGTTTTAGTGACTTTTAGCAATTTAGCGCTAGTTAGCATCTGTGTACATGCACTGGACCCATATAGTCTATAGAAACATGCTGCTAACCAAGCTTACTAGCTTTAGCTTTTACCTTAGCATGCCATCATCTCATGTAAATATGGCCATTTCTTGCACCAATACTAAAGCCAAGGCTTCAGAATAGTGAGTCCAAAAACCAGTTGGTGACATCTATTGTTAATATGTATTCTGTGGTATAGACATTAGAAGGGTATCATCAGTCCATCTGACTGAGAACATGATGTGTTTATCTGCTGCAGGAGAACCTGAACAAACTAATGGCCAACCTGAGGTCAACACATCCACACTTTGTCAGATGCATCATCCCAAATGAGACCAAGACACCAGGTAAAACAATACGGACTAGACAGCAAATAAAGAAGAAACTTTTACCTGAAGTTAACCTGTGGAGAAAAGTTACCTGTATCTATTACAGGAATCATGCACCACCATCTGGTCCTTCACCAGCTGCGATGTAACGGCGTGCTGGAAGGTATTCGGATCTGCAGGAAGGGATTTCCCAGCAGGATTCTGTATGGAGATTTTAGGCAAAGGTAACATATCCCACTGAATTTGGTTGAGGAATTTACCTGAGTTTGAGATTAAACCTCCTCATGTGTGTGACAGATACAGGATTCTGAATGCCAGTGCGATCCCTGAGGGGCAGTTTATTGACAGCAAAAAGGCCTCAGAGAAACTGTTGTCCTCCATCGACATGGACCACACCCAGTATAGATTTGGATACACAAAGGTTTGTTTTTCTTTTCCTATAAAGACCGTTTTCAATTCTCTTCATGGACATTTTCATGCTAGAAACAGATAAATTTCTGCACAGACCACTCATTTTAATATTTCATTCTAAAATAATTAGAAATGTTTCCCTATTGACCTCAGTGGGATATGAAACTGAGCTTCTCTCCGTCAACATGCAGGTGTTTTTTAAAGCTGGCCTTTTGGGTCTTCTGGAGGAGATGCGAGATGAGCGCCTAGCTGTGCTGATGACTCGAATCCAGGCTGTGTCCAGAGGCTACGTCACCAGGCTGAGGTTGAAGGAGATGATGAATAAAAGGTTTCTGACACATTTTCTGAATGGGGCAGCATGGTGGTGGTGTGGTTGCCTGACAGCAAAAAGGTCTGGGTTCGACTCCACCTTGGAGTTTGCATGTTCTCCCCGTGTTTGCATGGGTTTTCTCCAGGTACTCCGGTTTCCTCTCACACTCCAAAGACATGCACTTAGGTGTACCATAGGTGTGAGTGTGAATGGTTGTCTGTGTTAGCCCTGCGACAGGCTGACCACCTGCCCAGGGTGTACCTCTCCTCTCGCCCTATGACAGCTGGGATAGGCTCCAGCCCCCGTGACCCTGAAAAGGATAGGCGGAAGAGAATGGATGGATGGATGTACTGGACATGAAATTTATGGGAAAGATGGAGAAACGTAGAGCGGAAAACATAAATAAACATCAATCTGTAACAAAGTCTTCAATGGTTTGCTTTTTCACTCTGCAGAGAGGCCGTTTTTATCATCCAGTACAACATTCGTTCATTCATGAATGTGAAGAACTGGCCTTGGATGAAGCTCTTCTTCAAGATAAAACCTCTGCTACGAAGTGCAGAGGCTGAGAAGGAGATGCAGACCATGAAAGAGGAGTTCGCTCGACTCAAAGAGGAGTTGGCAAAGTCGGAGGCCAGGAGGAAGGAGCTGGAGGAGAAGATGGTTGTGCTCATCCAGGAGAAAAACGACCTTTACCTTCAAATCCACGCAGTATGTAAACACTCAGCCCAGAGTGGGACAGAGTGGGTCTGTTTGTATTGATTTTGTTCTGTCTGACTTAAGATCCGATTAAAAGGAAAGATGATCAATAATGAGGTGAGATAAAAAGCAGTATTATTGATCATTGTGGGGAAACTGGAGGAAAAGAAAGTAAAAATAAGAACAGAGCAGACAGGGCCTTTCCACTCAAAGCAAACAATGACTATAACAGATATATTAAGATACGGGTCAAAGGTTTCCAGTGTTAGTGCACAGAAAAAAGTCCACGTCTACTACTGCAGTAATCCTTATTATGGCAAGAACAGGTCAAGTAAAGAACACGACGGTCAATCGTTTCTTTCAAACATGAAGGTCAGCGAATACACAAGAGTCTAAGTGTTTGTGAGAGCATCTGCATATGCTGTGATGAAACAGGCCCGAGGAAAGGAAGACCACAAGTTCACTCTGCTGCAGAGAGTTAGGTCATTGGTGTCACCATCCTCTGAAATTAGAGCCCATTTCAGTGCTTCCTCAAGTTCAAGCAGCTGTCGGAAGAAGCTATGAGAGAACTGCAAGAAAAAGAGCTGCTGGGAGCCAGAAACACAGTTAGTGGACATGAGAGCAGTGGGAATCTGGACTTTGGTTTGATGAGCTCATTTATGAAAATATTAGTAAAACAGGATTGAGACCTGTCTAGAAATAATGAGAGCAGGAAGGAGCAAAGATTACCTGGACAGGACGCTAATCTGAACAGTCAGAAGAAACGCGGAGTAACTGCACAAGATCTGATTGAAAAATGGTGTAAAGCTCCAACACGTTACTGCAGAAACTGAGGGAATTCATCATCGCTGTTTGAATCCAGTTCACTCTAAATCACTGTGGCTGTGGATTATTATTGGATAATGACCATCTCTGCACAAGCAGCTTCCTCTAACATGTGTTTCAGCTCCGCTGATACAGGAAGAGGAAATGTTTACCACCTCATACCAGAAATCTTTTTAGCTAAAAGCTCCTTAACTGAGTATCTTTAGTCTATTTTGAGCTATTTTTTTGTGATATTGTATTTATTCCATTCTTGTTCCCATTTTAACACAGTGATTTTTGCAACTTCTGGGATAAATAAAATATTTCTTATCTTATTATTAAACTACAGAATGTAACAGTCCCATTCTAAGGTTTATTGTTTCACTGCATAGAGATAGAGATGAGGAAATGAGAGGCTTCTGCATCTTTGAGGCCCTTCATAGAGGCAAAATGGAAGCTGCCAAACAGAAGACAGATCACTGTGCTCTGAAAGGCTTCACCAAAATGCTGAGAAGTAACCAAATAGAGGTGTTACCTCCAAAAATTTCACCTCAAGTTCAAATTATCTGTTTACAGCCACAAAGAGGTGAGGAATTTGTAATCCATTATTATCAGGCTGTCCTAAAAGCTCCCTGAAAAGCCTTCAGCTGATCCAAAATGCTGCAGCTAGAGCACTGACAGGGACTAGAAAGAGAGAGCAGATTTCTCCCATATTGGCTTCTTTTCATTGGCTCCCTGTTAAATCTAGAAGACAATTTAAAATCCTTCTTCTCATATACAAGGTCTTGAATAATCAGGATGGTTCAGGTGACCCTGAACTATAGGCCTAGGCTGCTGGGGGAATCCCATGATGAACTGAGTGTTTCTTTTCATTCACCTCTTTTTACCCGGTTTATACCCCACTCTGCATTTAATTAATAGTTATTATTAATCTCTGTCTCTCTTCCACAGTGTGTCTTTTGTCCTGTCTCTCTCCCCTCAGCCCCCTCTCAGCAGATGACTGCCCCTCCCTGAGCCTGGTTCTGCTGGAGGTTTCTTCATGTTAAAAATTAGTTTTTCTTTCCCACTGTCGCCAAGTGTTTACTCATAGGGGGTCGTTTTGACTGTTGGGTTTCCTCTGTAATTATTGTAGGGTCTTTACCTTAGAATATAAAGCGTCTTGAGGCGACTGTTTGTTGTGATATATAAGTAAAATTGAATTGAGGACTGAGGAGGAGCTCTGATGGCATTTGGAGTCTTTCTGGGGACACTGTTGGAGATTTGTTCATAATATATTCATATTTGTAGTGTAGTCAGAGACAATACTTGAACAGCATAGCTACCACAACATCATACAGCAACAAGTCATCCCATCTAGTTTGAACTTGAAGGGACCATCATTTTTGGGGGAACAATGGTCCAACATGACTCCAGACCCTGTTTGACCAAGAAGCAGGTGATGAAGTACTGCATTCTTTTTGGGGCCTTTTTTTTTTTTTTAGATAGTTCACAGTGAAGAGAGAGAGGAAAGTGGGGAGAGAGATCTAGGGGAAGACACACAGGAAAGGGCCACAGGTCAGACGCAAACCTGGGCCGCCCGCACCATAAGCACGTGGCACGCGTGGTCACCCGCTCATCCACAGAGCCACCCATGAACTACTGCATTCTATCACCTGCCTCCACAGTCAGCCCACCTAAACCTTAGTATGCTTATTATATGTAGGAATGAAGCTGGCTGAGATAATGAAGCATTATCAAACCGCTGCTACTTTGAAGAAGTCTAAGTCTAAAATATTTTTTGCTCTGCTTGTTACATGATTGTGATATTTCACAGTTATCCTGGACTGTAACAAACATTGCATCCCGGTTTTTCAGGAGCGGGAGAACCTGTGCGATGCAGCGGAGAGGTGTGAAGGGTTGATAAAGAGCAAGATCCACCTGGAGGCCAAAGCCAAAGAATTCTCCGAGAGGTTGGAGGAAGAGGAGGAGATGAATGCCGAAATCACCGCCAAGAAGAGGAAGCTGGAGGACGAATGCTCGGAGCTCAAACGGGACATCGATGACCTGGAACTTACCATTGTCAAAGTGGAGAAGGAGAAATATACAGCAGAAAATAAGGTGATGATTTCTCACGTTAAAGATGTTAAAGCTTTTAGTTTTTACCAAACAAACTTGAAAATAAATGTTTCTCTCCTTAGGTGAAGAATTTGGTAGAGGAGTTAGCCACTCTTGAAGAAAACCTGTTAAAGTCCTCAAAGGAGATGAAAGCTTTGCAGGAGGTGCACCAGCAGACTTTAGATGACCTCCAGGCCGAGGAGGACAAAGTAAATTCTCTGATGAAGACAAAGATTAAGTTGGAGCAGCAGGTTGATGATGTAAGTATGAAAAGGCCGAACGCTTCTTAAACTGAAGATGACACCTTGACTTTCTGCAGACTTAGTGATTGATGTAGACATCTCCTGCAGTTGGAGGGCCTGGTGGAGCAGGAGAAGAAGCTGCGTGCCGACTTGGATAGATCCAGAAGGAAACTGGAGGGAGATCTGAAGCTGTCCCAGGAAGCCATCATGGATCTGGAGAATGAGAGGCAGCAGGCGGAGGAAAGACTGAAGAAGTGAGTTGAGAAATCCTGAATAAAATGTTCAGCATAAAACACGATGTTTATTTAGCCCCCTTTACAGTGGCGGTCCTAGCCTGTTTGGCGCCCTGGGCGAGCATCCCCGCCGCGCCCCCCCCCCCCCCCCCCCCCCCCCCCCCCCCACACACACACACACACACACACACACAATAGCGATCGCCGCACTACTACACTTGGGGGGGTAATGAGCGACTGCTGTGTGGTGTATGTAGCTTTCTGCCATGGTCTGACAGACAGGCTTTAACAGAAGGTCCCCCCACCATCACAGGCACACTCAGAATTTCTTTTAAATTTTTATTTGAAAAAACATGGAAGAAACTGAAATATTACACAGCTTCTGCTTACCTTTATCTTTGCTTGTTTCTCCTCTTCTTCTTTTCTCTTTTTCCTAAACTGTGCACCTGATGGCTTTGACCTTTTCCTTTCCATCTGCCACAATTCGCCACCACCACCGCCCATCCCCAGGGTTGTCAGATCTGACTGACAGTTGCCAGCCCAACACAACAAAACCTCCACTGAAACTCATGTTAATAGCACCAGGTGTGATATATATTTAAATATACAAGCTTTGGGTAACTTGTTAAAATTTTGGCTGCTTTTCACCATATTTGGTAGGTTTTTAGGAAGTTTTTATTGTAAAATTATATATCTATATAATTTTATAATTATATAGAAATATCTATATAATATTCCACCCCAATGTGTTCACAAGCTGCCCAATCTGGCAACACTGCGCCATCCACCAACATTTGTCCAAACTGTCTAGATTCGTATTTGTGTTATTTTTTTTATCAGGATTCGGGTTCACACAAATGCTGTGATTTAATGACCATATTTACAGTATTATAAATGAAATGGGCTTTGTGTTCTATCAGTTGTGTGCATCTAATTTTATTAGACACACAGATTCATTCTGTGGAACATGGGAGGAAAAAAAAAAAAAAAAGAGTCAGTTTTGCATATCTCGCAAAAGTTTTGCGAGATCCTGAGTTACTTTTGCGAGATCTCGCAAAACTTTTCAATATTAGGACATACACTTCGCGTTAATCTTGATATGGCAGTGTCCGTGAGGATGAAAGGTTTGGCGAGAGACTGCCAGCAAAAGTCGCCTTTATTTATAATTCAGCGGTTACTGTTGGCTGTAACCAGGCCCAAACTGTACAGGCATGAATGAATGAACCCGGCTGACAGTCTCACTCTCACGCCATCACTGCTTCACTCGACTCGCACCCCAGGCTGAGAGGAGAAGGGGGCGGGGCAGCGCTGTGTGTGTGACGATCGAGTGAAGCAGTGACAGCGAGACAGAGAGAGAATCCCCCGCCTGCCCTTTTTCTTCTGTTACAACCTGTCTGTCCATGGCAGAAAGCTACATGCAATACACAGCAAGCAGAGGGCGCCCATTATCCCACAAGTGGAGCAGTGCGGTAGGCGTTGCTGCGGCGATCGCAATGCGTTGGGGGGAGGGGGGCGGTCATGCCGCCCTAGATGAAATGCCGCCCTGGGCGGCTGCCCATGTCGCCCATATCAGAAACCGCCACTGCCCCTTTAAACTCAAACATAATGATAAAATAGGGTATTCTTTAGGGTGGGCCCACCTTGTGATTGACGGGTCACTGCTGTATGCGTGTGCAGGGTCCCTTGGGTTCTCAGTCAGCTCCATTCCACACTTATCAAGTCTGGTTTTAAAACACCAAGATGGTGAAAATGAACACTGGCACCAGTGGATGCTGTCACGTGGCTGTATCCATCACAGTCTGTGGTCTATAGCAAGGAAATTTTGCTCATATAAATAGCATTAAATATGATCTGAATCTGAAATTATTCTCTTCTCAGAAAGGACTTTGAAATCAGCAGCCTGCAGAGCAAAATTGATGATGAGCAGGCCCTTAGCACTCAGCTTCAAAAGAAGATCAAAGAGTTTCAGGTATATTATTTATGACATAGTTCTAACAGTATCAAAGTATCTAGCACTTGATGTTCTGTATGATAATGCCAGTTTCATACATTAATGTTGGAGGCTCGCGCTGAAGAATTGGAGGAAGAAATCGAAGCTGAGCGCGCAGCTCGAGCCAAAGTGGAGAAGCAGAGGTCTGACCTGTCCAGAGAGCTGGAGGAGATCACCGAGAGGCTGGAGGAGGCCGGAGGAGCCACCGCCGCTCAGGCTGAGCTCAGCAAGAAGCGCGAGGCTGAGATTCAGAGGCTGCGCCATGAGCTGGAAGAGTCCACCCTGCAACACGAATCCATCGCTGCAACTTTACGCAAGAAGCAGGCGGACAGCATCGCCGAACTCAGCGATCAGATGGAAAACCTTCAAAGAGTCAAGCAGAAACTGGAGAAAGACAAGAGTGAGTTGAAGATGGAAATCGATGACATGGCAAGAAGCATGGAGAGCGTTCTGAAAAGCAAGGTAAGCATCAGAGACAGAGAGGAATATGTCTTAAAATGTTGTTTTCAACAGTCCATAATAACCAAAGCTTAATATTTCAGGCTGCTGTGGAGAAACAGTGCGGGAGCCTTGAGGATCAAATGAATGAATACAAGACCAAAGCAGACGAAGCCCAGAGCTCTCTTAGTGATTACGCTACCCTGAGCGCTCATCTGCAAACACGAAATGGTAGGTGTTTAATTTTATTTAAAGAATAAAAATGACATTTTCGATGGACAGATTCGTGAGTTTTTGTTCTTTTTGTCCTGAATAGGTGAACTTAGCCGTCTGCTGGAAGAAAAAGAGTCCATTCTGTCCCAGGTGAACAGAGGGAAGACTGTGGCCTGTCAGAAAATCGAAGAGATGAAGAGACTTTTGGACGAGGAAATGAAGGTCTGAAAGACACAATAAAGCCTGAGAGGAAATTTAGGATGCTCACTGATCTCTGTGAATGGATATGAGAAATTCCTTTTTGAACAATAGTGTATTTTATTGTTTAAATAGAATGTTCTGTTTACATTTCCAAGTCACATCTTTTTCAGTACAACAAAATAAAACAAAACAAAACTGAATTTGAACACTGAGAACATCTTGGCGTGCGGTGATCTTAGCAAAAAAAGATTTTTCCTTTACATCTTGGAGGGATTGAAAGGGAACAAATTACACCTACATACATATATCTATATATTTATATACACATATACATACACCTATGCACATATATGCACATATGTGCCTATCTACAAACACCTATACACCGATATACATAAGCATATATACACATTTGCGTAATTTTACGCGTTATGTCAGTTCTAAGTATGTTATCAGTGGATTCCACCTTTTCTTAAATAAATCAGTGGTTAAGTTTAGCTTTGCTGTTATTTTCTCCATATTATAAACTTTCACCAATCTCTCTTTCCATTGATTTACAGTGGGGGGGAGAGGGTTTGTACCAGCATACAGTAATCATTTTCTTTGCCACCCAATTCCAAGCAGATACAATTTTTCTTTGGTTAACCACTCGCTTGGGAGCACTTCCAGGACAAAGACAAGGGGGTTCATTCAATAAAAATATGGATATGAGAAATTCAATCTCAAAACCATCAGCCATGACAATTTAGCTTTTTTTTCTAACTGTCTGAATTAGCAAACAATGACTGGCTGACTGAACAGGATGTTTTGGCCACAGATATCTGTCATCCCTTATTCTGGATATCCCGGCTACACCCCAAGTCCTAAAATTTTGGCTGTTGCCCCCCCGTGGGCTAAGTTACAGACTAGCCAATTTGGAGCCTACTGGCTGCAAGAGTTCAGGAATCATTTAGTTTATTGCAGAAAAACCATGTGACAAGAATCTAATAAACTCGGCTCTGACACCAAGTTTGATGCATGTCGGCTAATCGTGAGCTACAGTGCACGACTGCAGTTCCTTTACTGATTCCTTCTGAGCCATGTCCCGATAACAGGTGGAGGAAACAGCTTAAACATGATCCGTGGAGTTACTCGATGATACTAATACTCAGTTCATTAGTTCACTTGAAGGAGGACACAAATGGCAACTACCCTCTTGCCCAGCCTGTGAAAATATAAGGCTGAGTAACTGATGCACATTATAGAGCGGCTGCTGGAAAAGACTTGAAGTACCTTGAAGACAACACCCTCAACTTTAGATGATTATAACATAGATGTATCACTATTTTATGATATCTTACAGCTCAAACATTCTGTTTTCAGTATACAAAGCTGTGATTGGCGCCAGCTCCATAGTGTAGTGTTTAACATGTTCATTCAACATGTGAAACGTTGCTGAATCAAGACTGGGAGGAGACACAAATCCCTGTAGGTGTTGCATCAGGAAGGACAAATCTAATATGTGTCCCCTTGCAAGTAAGAGAGCAGCTAAAAGAAGAAGAGAATTGTAATTGGCAATTTTAATGAATCAGTTAAAAGAAAAAAGGTTTTGTTGGAGCCTTTCCTGTATATTCTGAATGTGCAAAGAATATGAATCGTTCTATGGACTAACAGCCCTTGGCTCTGATGACCTGTGCCATCAGTTAAAACCTTTTTATTAATGAGACTATGTATGTTTAGTAAATTATGGTTCTATCCATCCATCAATCCATTCATTTTCTTCCACTTATCTGGGGCCGGGTCGTGAGGGCAGCCTAAGCAGAGAAGCCCAGACCTCCCTCTCCCCAGCCACCTCCACCAGCTCATCCAGAGGGACTCCAAGGCGTTCCCAGGCCAGCTGAGAGATATAATCTCTCCAGCTTGTCCTGTGTCTGCCCCGGGGTCTCCTCCTGGTAGGACATGCCCGGAACACCTCGCCCAAGAAGTGCCCAGGAGGCATCCTAGTCAGATGCCCGAGCCACCTCAACTGGCTCCTCTCGATGAGCAGCGGCTCTACTCTGAGCCCCTCCTGAATGGCCGCACTCCTCACCCTAAATGGTTCTATTTAGAGTAAAATAGATAATAAAGCAGTGTTTGCTTTAAAACAGGCCTAACTTTTGATTGACATGACACAGCATGGTGGTTATAACTGTTGCCTCACAGGAAGAAGGACTTGGGTTCGAATCCACCATCTTCCCGGGCCTTTCCATGTGGAGTTTGCATGTTTGTCCTGTGTTTGTGTGGGTTTTCTCCGGTTTCCTCCCACAGTCCAAAGGTATGCAATTAATTGGTGATTCTAAATTGTCCATATGGCAATGAGTGGTTGTCTGTCTCTCTGTGTTAGCCCTGCGACAGACTGTACAGGGTGTACCCTGCCTCTCTCCCCATGACAGCTGGGATAGTCTCCTGCCCCCTGTGACCCTGAAAAGAGGATGGATGGATGGATGCTTCATAAACGCGCAGAGTCCTTGAGGTTCTCAGTCAGATCCATTCATCTTCAAAAAATTAATATAGGCTTCATAACTGGTCCTCACAAATAATGGCTGCAGTTTCTTTTGTATCTATTCTCGATTGTTTTTCCTTTTTTTTCCAGTTATTGTTGCACCATAGATTGCATCTTTGCCCCTCAACTGTTTAGTGGTATTGGGAGTGTTCGCATTCACACACACAACATGCAAAGCCAGAAAAAACTACCAGTTAAAAACTCCACAGCACTTTCAAAGTAAATGTTTAATATATTTTGCAACAACAAACAGACAAACAAAACATTAAAAACTAATGCAAAAGAAAATGAACATGCAAAGAATTATCACCTGAATCTCAGTTCAGCTTGATGGAGCTTTGCAGCCAGTTTCATCTCCTCATTTGTCTGTTTCTTTTTCTCTCTCAGGGCTGTTTCCATAGAGAAACCTCAAAGCCTCCCTACCTGCTCAGTGTTAGAGATTAGCTGGTGAACATTCAGCAGGTAGAGTCAGGAAACCAAAATCAGACCTCAGAAGAATTCAAATGTTACTCCATAAATATTAAATGTAACAGATGTTTGCCTGCGGGCGTAACTTCAGCGTGATTCGCAGCTGCATTCACAGCCTGTCAAAATGTGTTAGTGCATCTCTCTGAAGCAGTTTTGTTGTGTATGTTTTTACACTTTCCAGACTAAAAACTCTTTGGCTCACAGTTTGCAGTCATCTCGTCATGACTGCGAGCTGTTAAGAGAGCAGTGCGAAGAGGAGCAAGAGGCCAAAGCTGAACTGCAGCGCTTCCTGTCCAAGGTGAACAGTGACGTGGCTCAGTGGAGAACCAAATACGAGACAGATGCCATCCAGCGCACCGATGAGCTCGAGGAGGCAAAGTGAGAACTGCACGGTGTGTATTTCAGGTCAGCGCGGATGGGCTGCTTCTGCTTTAATGCAATTTATCTTTGGTTCAAAGGAAGAAGCTGGTCCAGAGGCTGCAGGAGTCGGAGGAGATGACAGAGGCAGCGAATGTCAAGTGTGCATCGCTGGAGAAGACCAAGCAGAGGCTGCAGGCGGAGGTCGAGGATCTCATGGTTGAGCTGGAAAGGTTGAATAAGAGCTGCTGGACTTTGAGGCTGGATTAAAGTTTCACATTTGCATACAGGCTGCCGTGATGGCTGAGGAGGTGAAGAAGGAGCAGGACACCAGCGCTCACTTGGAGAGGATGAAGAAGAACCTGGAGGCCACAGTGAAAGACCTGCAGCAGCGCCTGGATGAGGCCGAGCAGGTGGCTCTGAAAGGAGGAAAAAAGGAGCTTCAGAAGCTGGAAGCCAGGGTATGATGTGACAGAGAGCACAGACATGCTGCAGAGAAATTAAGAGCAAATGTGTGTACATCCAGATAAACTTCTTGTGCCAGACTAAAAGAACAATATTTTCCTATAAAAAAAAATTAAAAAAAGGAGGAAAACGTCTGCAAATTATTTTGCTCCTGGTAATAATTTCATTCTTAAAACATTTTTACAGAAGCAATGTTCCAATTAGTGTTTTTGAACTCTGACCTCTCCGCTTTTCACCAGCACCACCTGAACAGATAGATGAACATCTGTGTGCTTATACATAACAGCAAAAATCTACTTTGATGCACAACATTATATCTGTGTGATGCTTTGTGGTAAAGAAATAAACAGAGGTAGGTCACATGAGATTAGCCTATATTTGTAGGATTTTTATGCCTTTTACCAGCCAAGTAAAGGTGACTGAAAACACTAAAAAGGATTTAGTGTAGAATTAATGTGACAATTAAAAATAGCTTCAGCAGAATTGTGAACTTTTTTTTTTACCTTTTCTACGAATATAAGGTGTTTTTTTTCTTTTCTTTCTTTTTTTTTTTGCTTGTTGGATTTTTTTAAATATTGCAGAATTTTACAGCTCATCAGTTGATGTTAGGTAACAAGCTTTAGGAAGTCAAGTTACATCACTTTTATTCAGACAGCTCATAAAAATAACAGGAGTTAAGCCAATGTGCTTCATAAACAAAAGCACACAAGTATAAAAAAATATTTGGAAGGTTACAAAGTTACAAAATGACAACACTGAACAGGTATGCCAAAAATATATTAAAACATGTTTTAAAAGGATTACAATGATATCCTTTATACGCGTATTAAAATGAACAGAAATGTGGTAGGCTGCAAACTACACCATTTAGAGCCATATTTTGACCCTTTGCTGCGTTGTATTAGTATTTGCTGACTTTGCATAAAGAACTTTGGAGGAGAGCGACTGCAGGTGATGTTTGGTGCTACTGAAATTTCCTGACAAAGGTCACTTTTTGGTGCGCATGCGTGTATTGTACTTTAGAACATTTGAATAAAATAATTTATTGTGAAATTAAACATTAAAATATCTGACAAAAGCAGAAATAATTGTACTTTCTTTTAAATGTTATGTCAACATTGTTCTTTCATCTGTCTCGACTTTAAGACAATTAATCCAAACAAGGTGCCTTGGAGGTGAACGAGCAGCTGCTCCTTGAGCTCAGGATGAACGTGAAGGTCACGATTCACCATGGAGACAATCTTTATGTCGGGTGGATGCCCATTAATAAATACAATGACAAATTCTCTCACTCCAAATCAATGCTTTTGCACTGAATAACCCGATTAAGGGATTCATCGTGCGTTAAACGTGACGTGCCGTCCTGCAGATCAAGCAGAGACCGTTATCAGGAGAATGGAAGGCATGTAAAAATAGTGCCTGAGGATCATCACCTGGTGCTGCTGACATGTTCTTATTACCACTGTAAAATCCCGTGCCATATTTAAGTGTCAAGCAGAGATCGATAATGCACTGAGATTGACATTTGGACAGAGTGACATTGCCAAGTTTGGAGCATCCGGTTTGCTTCAGCAGCACATCCATCTTAATAAAAGGAGTTTGAGCCTCCTGCTGGTGTTCACTTAGAAGACCATCCATCTACATCCCGCTTTTCCTGTCCAGCTGTCCAATTGTCATTGGTGGCGTGCAGTTCTAGCCAAACGTGCAGGTTGAACACGTCCTGGGGGTGGGGGCGGGGGGGGCACATAAAATGGATGGGGGGATCCAGGGTGTTTGCGCCTTGGTTTCTGGACGCCTTCCTGCAGGGCTCCGCCTGCCGTTGTGCCTCCTGGCAGGGGCAGCGTTGGCGCGGCGGCGGCCGCCATCTACCAACTTGGGTTGTACACAAGTAAGAGCAAACAGGTTTAAAACACACATAAAAACTAAAACCACAATTAAAACAATAAACAATAAGGGGCTTCACCGGCTCGGGCTCCTCTGGCTCCTCCGGCACCACCAGCTCACGGAGACCTTAAAAACTTTTTACCTTGCCTTGTTTGGTATCATTTTTTTCAGCACCACCTCATGTGTGTGACTGTACAGTTATTTTTTCATTTTGACATACTCTACTAACAAGGCATAGGCAACATATGCAGCTACATAGGGCCCCTTGACCACCAGGGCCCCCCCAAGCTCACATTTGTGATGAAACTTTATTCTTTTTTAACATGCCAGTGTCCTAAAGAAAGAAAAAAACTATCCCACCTCCTCATATTTTTTATTTTTTTTTATTTAACCTTTATTTATACAGGTAGTCCCATTGAGATTCAGTGTCTCATTTGCAAGAGAGACCTGTTTCCAAACATACTAAATTTACAATAATAAAATAATTCAATAAATAGTAAATAAAACTGCCAAATGTTTACATAGTCATACAAAACAAGAACAGGGTTCCAGTGATGATGTGACAAAATCATTTACAAGTATTTTGAAGTCAGTGGGTGAGATCATTTCTGAGAGCTGCAGGTCCTTCTGTAGAGTGTTCCATGAAGATGGAGCAGAAAAGGAGAAAGCCTTTTTTCTAAGCTCTGTACGAACTGATGCAACAATGAAGGTAATAATTTTCTGGGAACGTAGATTGTGACTATTTTGTTTACATAACATGTAGTCTGATAAATAGGAAGGGACTAAACCAAAAACAGATTTATAGATAAAAAGAAACCAATGAACCATCCTGCGTGAGGTCAATAAGGACCAGTTGACCAGTGAATATAAGGTACAGTGGTGTGTTAGGGGTTTACAACCACTTATGAATCTTAATGCCCCATGATAAACTGAGTGCAGCTGGCGGAGAGAATGAACAGGGGCATTCATATAAATTATATCACCATAGTCCAGGTGGGGTAAAAAAGTGGCAGCAACAAGTTTTTTCCTTGCAGCAAAAGGGAAACATGATCTGTTTCTGAACAAGAACCCCAATTTCAGCCTCAGTTTCTTTAACAGGTGGTCAATATGTGATTTGAAGCAAAGACTATTATCAATCAAAATACCTAAGTATTTATAGGAGGTCACATTGTCAATAATAGTACCCTGCAATGATACAAGAGAGGGAAGAACTGCTGGCACCCTCTTTCTGTTTGAGAACAACATGACCTTGGTTTTCTCTGTATTTAAAATCAACCTGAGCTGAAAGAGCTGTGACTGAATACTGTTAAAGGCTAACTGCAAATTTTCAAAAACCTTGTCAATGGTACGAGCACAGCAATAAATAATTGTGTCGTCTGCATAAAAATGGGTAGATGCCTTCAGATTTTGTCCCACACCATTGAGATAAATGGTAAATAATGTAGGACCTAAGACGGAACCCTGTGGAACCCCATTGGGGACATTTAAAAATCCAGAAGAGGAACCATTAAACTGCACACACTGCTTACGATCAGAAAGGTAATTAGAAAACCAACCAACTGCTTGCTCTGAAAGACCTGTTTCCAACAACCTCTGGCATAGGATGCCATGGTCAAAGTGTCAAAAATTGTATTTGTACAATTGTAACAACACTAATTTAATGAGTAGGCCACTTGCTGACTGACTGCGTGTGTCAGCGTGAATTCAGGTAGTTTGGGCACACATGCGCATCGGCAGTGCTCCAGGAGACCTGATGGTCCGTCAGTTTCAGTCATTTGTGGATGAAGCTACGAAACAGAAATGTGACAGAAAGGAGCTGTCCCTGTGAGGCAGAGAGGAGGAAAAAGAGAAGATTAGTGCTGCATAATTTGAAAGCCCTGTTATTATGGAGACACTGCAATTGTGTGCTGTTGTGCTCATTAGGTCTATAATGAGCACAGAAAACAATAAAATGTTACACGAGAGCAACAAGTTTATCTATGCATACTCTTCAGAGTATACTTTTCAGAAGGTGTTTTTTTTTGGTAGATTTTTTAAAATTAATATAGAGTCATGAAGAGTTCAAATGCAAAACCTTCTAAATTTGCTTGAACACTTTTTTTTTAAAGAGCTTTTAAAAAAAAAATCTGGATCTTATGTTAAATTTTATTAATTTTATTTTACAAGCAATTGTAGAGAAAGGTATTATATATTCTAGATGAATGGGCCAATAGGTTCGGCTATGGGAGCACAATGAGGTGTTTAAGTGACACACAAAGGCAGTTGGATAATTTTAAAGGACAACCAGCTTTAGTGACATAAACCATAAAATTGACGAACAGTTGTACAAGGCTCACAATTATGAAAATAAAATTACACACAATAAAATACATAAAATAATGATACTACT
Organism: Archocentrus centrarchus; assembly: GCF_007364275.1. Lineage (NCBI taxonomy): Eukaryota > Metazoa > Chordata > Actinopteri > Cichliformes > Cichlidae > Archocentrus > Archocentrus centrarchus. The sequence continues at coordinate 5,364,346 of NC_044353.1, read as the reverse complement.
TGGCCAAGTGCTAGTTCTCAATATCAAATCTGTTGGGTGCACCCTGGTAATCTGAATTCTAAATTGAAATGGACAACAGAACGACAGATTAATCAATTTCAGTTCCAATTCAGGTTCAACTCAACACCATTCACATGAGGAGGATTTCCTACACAGCAGGTTGTTATAATGTCCGAAATAAACTTGTCCAAAGGGTAATGTCCAGGATGAAACAATAAGCAAAAAATGTCAGTCAGTGGTCTCGCGCATAAACAACTGTGTGTGAAGATATGAGTGATACAGGCCTACCACACCGCAGGGTGCAGCAAGACTCCAAATGGAAAAGAAGGGATCCAGTTCTTTCTCTAAGTTCAGGTGGGAAGGCTCGCCATCACAGTCACAGGAAGAATCCACCTCAGGAACAATCCAGCATGGAAAAAAAAAAACCTGACCTGTCGACAGACAGGACCAGCAGAATAATAGAATTTTTATTAAGCTGTTCTAGCTTTAATCTTTAAGTCATATCTCTATAGACATCATAGTTGACATCAATCCATCATCAAAGCGCTCAAATTTGCAATAAGACAATTGTCTTTCACTTCAGTGCAGTATTTCACTGCATTATCAGCCCACTTTGTTGTAGATTACAAAAGCATTTTTCAAATACAACATTAAAATATCACATTTTACCCAAAATCAGTAAAAGTTTACATTTGAATAATTAAACTGTTCAGATAAAGGCTATTATTTAACAACAATGTAATAAACAGAACAAAAAACCCGAATGAAAGGCACATAATATGCTCACCGATCTCAATGCGACACGTTTGGGACAACGATATGGTGGCTCTCAGTCCGGACACGTGGGGCACTTCAGCTGAACGGCGAACGAGATGAACTTCAAGGGAAACCAGTATCCAATAAGAGCTAACAAGGCTAACGAGGTAACTCTAACAGGGGGGGCGTGCCAAGATGGACGAGTGAGTATACGCTTTCACCGAGTGCTGCAAAGTTCAGCCTTTGTTAACAGTGGAGTTATAGTTTGTTCTTCAATACACTGTCTCTGCTTTGAAACTCTTATACCAGGGATACAGAAGAGAATTTGAAAATGCCTGTAAAACGCGACAGAAGCCGAATCTTGGAAGGTTCAAAGGTCACGCCGCCTGGAGCTAACGCTAATGATGGCAACATGCTAATTGACAGCCTTCACAGCTATGCTGCCACCGTGACTCTCCCTGTAGCTGAGGACGATCTGGATTCAAGATTCTTTATTGTCATATATATGCAAACATACAATGAAAACATATAATGAAATTTGGCGTTCCAGAACAGTCATCCAAGAAATACAAAGACAGAAACAACAGGGGGGACAGGTGTCCTGAGGTCATGCAGCCGACACGCAGCGCTACCTTTAACAGGAAAAGAAACAACACATCATGGGGTAGTTAGGTTAAAAAAAAAGTCATCTGGTACGGTGCTCAAAATGAGCACCATACCAGGGTCCAAAAAAACCACCTTAGCAAAGCATTATGCACATTTAAAGCCAGGATAGCAGCGGTAGGTGAGGTCAGGTCAGGAGGGGATGCATACGGAGACGAGAGGGTGGGGGCATTGTGGAGCCAGATGCCAGCTCCTAGCCAAAACAGTTCGCTGATAGTGATGGAGATTCATCAGCGGCCGTGGTACACCGGATCTAGCTTCACAAATCACAAAGAGGGCTGAGGGGGAGAGCGGCCGTCACACACAGCCCTGGAGAGATATGATTGCCAGCCAAGGCCGGCTAGGGAGCCGAATACCTGATAGTGCAGATGTTGTTTTGGAACAGGCTGCTTGTTTTTCCAACAGCCTTCAGTCTCACTGGGAACCATTCAGTAATCCAATATTCCAAATTCATTAATTACCGTCCTCACTGTGCAGAACCAAACCTTATCTCCAGATCGAACCCCTCTCGCCTGCTACTCCCCAAGTCTACGGCTCAGGTTCAACAGGCTTTGAGTCTGAGTCTGTACGGTTCTAGACAGCCCCTCCACCTGGGTTGGCAGCCTCTGCAGATGTCGAACCGCCGCCCAGATTTTCTTAATTTCACGGTAAATCAGGTATCCTCCGAGCCCAAACAGAAGAGATACCGCTACCACATAGCCAAATATGTAGGCGTCTTCCATGTCTTCGACCCCGAGGGCCGAGAAGCACACAGGTCTCCACGAGCTCCAAGAATCGATGACGTATCCAACCGGGTCTGTTCCACTCGGACACGCGGGCTCCCCTTTCCCCGATCTCAGAGTGGAAAAAATTTGATCAATGGTGGTGAAGGCCCAGTTTGCCAGATCGGGCTCCCCTTTCCCCGATCTCATAGTGGAAAAAATTCGATCAATGGTGGTGAAGGCCCAGTTTGCCAGATCCATGTTGCTCTCAATCGTATACTTCTTCCTGTCACTCCGAGTAAATCGCCAGCCCCAAAGAAGGTGATGTATACTCGTGATAACTCAGAACAAGCCAACGCTGATGACATAGTTGCCTCGCTGTCTGCACTAATAAATACCAGATCGGACAACATTGAGAAAATGGTCGGTGCAAATGTGTTGAAAATTGAAGGCTTAAAGAAAACCATTGATTTTGCCTGTGCTGAAATCAAGGACACAAAAGAAAAGTATCTACACTGGAAAAGCGAGTTTTTCACGAGGAAAGACTGGTAGATGACTGTCGATTAAGAATTTTTGAGCTGGAAAGATACTCACGGAGATGGAACTTACAACTCTATGGAGTTGAAGAGCTGGAGAAGGAAGATATACGGCAGAAAACTATTGAGATTTGTCAGGATGTCCTCCCAGAACAGAAGACCAAGATCGCTGACACAATCGATACAGTGCACCGTCTCGGCGCCAAGCGACCAACTGGCTCCAAGCCCAGAGGAATAATCCTCCAGTTCTCTTCACGAGTCTGCAGAGATGCTGTATGGAAAGCTGCTAAGACATCCCGTTTTTTACGGGACAGGGGCCTGAGATTTGCAGAGGATCTCACCCTAAAAGGACAGAGATCACAGGAACAAATTGTGGCCCCTGGTCGAGAAGGCCAGAAAAGAGGGTAAAACAGCACATTTTGTTGGAGGTCGGGCCTTCATTAATGGCTCAGAGAGGACTTTGGTAACAGCTGTAGCTTAGCACTGGATTGTATTTCTTTTTCTTATTCTCATCTTTAGCAACTTGATGGCCAAAAAAAAAAAAACTGTTTGATGCTAGTCTGTATAGGCAATGTCTACAATAAATGGTGTTCAGTTGACTTGTTATTTGGTCTAACTCTGCTAGCATTTCATGTTAATAATGCAGCTCTCGGTTCCCTTTAAGTGATATATTTTTATTGAGCAGTTAGTTTTCATTATATAGTTCTTCGTTTTTCTCTACTAACTCTGTCTTTGTCTATAGTTTCTCTTAATGCCAGGGGTTTAAGACAGAACCACAAACGCAAAGCCTTATTTCTGTTTGCCAAACAACTTAATACAGATTTCAGTTTTTTCAGGAATCCCATTCCTTATCTGATGATGCAAATTTTTGGAGATCACAATGGGGCAGTGAGGTCTGGTTTTCCCATGGGTCTGAGCGCTCTGCTGGAGTCACCACAGCTAAAAACACCTTCTCTGGAGATGTCTTGCATTCAGACTGTGACTCAGTGGGCCACTACATTGTTCAGGTGATTAGATATTATAATAGCATTCTTATCATTGCTAATGTGTATGGCTATAATTCTAAATTAGAGAATGACAGTCTACTTCACTCAATAGAAAACAAAATTCTCTTCTGGCTCTCTAAATATCCAAACTCTCTTATTATTATTGGTGGGGATTTTAATATAACCTTTGACAATACAGTTGATAGATGGCCTCCAACACAGCCTTCGTCATCTAATATAAAATTGAAACAGATTATGGCAAAGCTTGACATTATTGATATTTGGAGAGAGCAATTCCCTAACAACAAATCTTTTACTTGGAGTAATAAAATGGGAACAAAACAATCCCGCATAGATTTTTGGCTAATTTCAAATTCCATTGAGAAAAATAATGTCATGGTTAATATCCTTACAACACCTTTAACTGACCACAGGGCGATATATATTAATATACAATTGTGTGCATCTCGGTCTACTTTACATAGATCTTCATACTGGAAGCTAAACAACTCCTTGCTGGGGCATATGTCAGTTAAAAAAGAGATCAATAAATTATCTAGCCAGTTTTGGGATAAAGCTAAGAAAGAGAAGTCTTATAATGCTAACTGGGAGCTCTTTAAGTTTGAAGTTGGTAAATTCTTGAGAAGGTATGGAAGTTATATGGCCAAATCCAAAAAAGCTGAGGAAGAAGAGATAATCTCTAAAATTGCTTTATTTTATTTAAAGTCTCCTGAGGACATCTCACAGGAGGACAGATTGAACTTATTAGACCTTCAGAGTAAACTTGATGATATATATCGACGCAAGGCGGAAGGGGCCTTTGTGAGATCCAGGAAGAAGTGGTTGGAAGAAGGGGAGCAAAACTCTGCATACTTTTTTAGGTTGGAAAAACATCGCTCAAAAAATAATTCCATTCACCAGCTAAACATTCATGGTGTCATCTCTGAAAATGCCAAACTAATTTCTAACTTTTGCTGTAACTTCTATGGAAATCTTTATAGTTCTAAATATAATGAAGTGGCCACAAACCTATATTTAGCATCTATGAATAACTTGAAAACAGTGGACTCTAGTGATAAAGATTACTGTGATGCCCCTTTCACCCTGAAGGAGGTGCTTGCTTCCATTGACTCTCTTAAGATCAATAAATCTCCGGGTTCAGATGGCTTAACTTCAGAATTTTACAAATGTTTCTCAGAGCAGTTAGCTCCATTTATGCTACAGGTTTTTATAGAAAGCATAGAAAACAATGCACTCCCTTCAAGCCTTACTCAAGGCATCATCACATTGATTCCTAAGCCTGACAAGGATGTACTTCTAATTGATAACTGGAGGCCTATTTCTCTCCTCAATAATGATTATAAGATTTTTGCTTCATCTTTCTTTTCCAGTGTCCAAGATGGCGCCACTGTGTACGGCCTGCCGTCAGCTGTTCTGTGTATTGTTTGCTGTCGCTCTGTTCCTGGTAGTCATCTACCCAGATGTCTCCGCTTTGATCACCTACGATCGGCAGACACTTCTAAACCTCCAGTTTGTTTTGGTACCAGCATATACTGTAAAGAAAAACTCAACGATTTTTCCTCCACACCTATCGGATGTACCTGAGAATTTGCGCCGGCTGCCCAGTGCTCCGGTCCCCAACAAACGCCAGAGGAGACGCGGAAAGCGCGGAGGTATCGCGGTGCAGGTCAAAACTTACCTGAGACTCCTAGGTTTGTCTGTTCATTACCCCCTGGATGGTGGTCTTTGCCGCCTCAAGGCTGTTGGGCTGCCTGTGGATTTCGGGCGTCGCTGGATCAGGCCGATTGTCCCACCTGTCATCCTGGAGACTCGGCGTCCCTCGTCCTGGCGCAGGATGCGGGATCGTGGAGGCGGCGTAAACCATGCTAACCTTCGCCTGTTGAAGCGGGCCCCGGCCTCAGCTAACAAGGATCTGGTCATCCGAATGGCCCTACTAAATGCTAGATCGTTAGCCAACAAAACTTTCCTTCTCAATGACTTTTTCATCGCACAGCAGTTGGATTTTATGTTTGTGACTGAGACGTGGCTTCATGCTGGTGAGTCTGCACCTTTTTCCGAACTTTTACCTCCCGGCTGTTCTTTCTTCAGCTCCCCGCGGATCTCTGGAAAAGGTGGAGGACTTGCTTCAATATTTAAATGCAGTTTTCGCTGTCGTCAGGTCTCGGCAGACCTGTACGCCAGCTTTGAACTGCAGCTGTTGGAGATAAACTCTTCCCCCTCGGTGCTCTGCGCGGTGATTTACCGACCACCGAAGTGCACGAAGGACTTCATCGGTGACTTTGCTGACTTGCTGACGGGTCTCATACTAAAATATGACCGTATTTTAATTGTTGGCGACTTTAATATTCATGTGTGTTGTGAGAGTGGTCCGCTGGTCAAAGAATTTGCCTCGCTTATTGACTCTTTTAACTTAACACAACTCGTGTGTGGTCCCACTCATGAAAAAGGTCACACACTGGATCTGGTGTTGTCTTATGGACTTAGAGTCTGCATCACAGGGATACGTGACTGTGGTATATCGGACCATTTTCCTGTTTTATTTACAGCAGCGCTCCCCAGCTCTGGGATAAATAGAGTATCCTCTACACGTCGTGTGCACTTGGTTAACTCTTCATGCACTGCTGATTTTGCAGCTGCTTTTAAAAACTCTGACTTAAGCAATTTGGATTTTTGCTTGAGCCTGAATACCGAGGACTTCACTAACTCTTTTATATCTGCTTGCACTGCTGTACTGGACTGTATTGCCCCTTTTACAACCAAACGCACCAAACCTTCCTCCCAGCCCTGGCTGGATGAGACAACCCGCGCTCTCAGACGTGAGTGCAGACGCGCTGAGAGAAGGTGGAAAAAGGATAAGCTCCATGTCTCCTTAGAGATCCTGCGTAACTGTTTATTGAAATACCAGAAAGCAGTAAAATATGCAAAGTCTGCTTATTTCTCTAACATTGTTTCAAGTAACAGTCACAGGCCTCATTTTCTTTTTAGTGTTTTTAATTCACTCGCTGATCCTCGCTGTAATGTGAACCAAGCGAAGGTCTGTCCTGCACTGTGCGAAAACTTTAAGAAATTTTTTGTGGAAAAAATTTCTGCCCTCAGGCCTTCATCACCTCAGGCTGAAACAGACTCATCTGCACCTCCTCCCAGCAGAGCTGTCTTTGAGCAGTTTGAGCCTGTAAGACTCTCCACACTAAAGGAGGTGATTCAAAATATGAGACCTGTAAACTCTCCCACAGACTGTGTTCCGTCTCGTCTTTTTAAAGAGGCTTTTGATTCAGTGGGACCAACTATCCTCGCTCTGATTAACAGTGCGCTTGCATCTGGTTGTGTTCCAGCTGCCTTTAAACATGCAGTTGTACAGCCTCTAATCAAGAAGAAGAACCTTGACCCTGATCTTTCAAATTACAGACCAATTTCTAAATTACCATTTTTATCCAAGGTTCTTGAAAAAGTTGTTTTTAAGCAACTTCAAGCATTTTTAAGTGAACATGGAATGTGGGAAAAGTTTCAGTCAGGTTTTAGAATGCGTCACAGCACAGAGACGGCTCTTTTAAGAGTTTTTAACGATCTGCTTTTAACTGTGGACTCTGGTAGTCCTGCAGTTTTAGTACTTCTAGATCTGTCAGCTGCCTTTGACACTGTGGACCACGAGATCCTTCTATCCCGCCTAGAACATGAAATTGGCATTAAAGGCACGGTTCTGACTTGGTTCAGATCTTATCTTACTGATAGAAGTTTCTCTGTCCATCTAGGAAACTGTTTTTCTACCACAGCAAAGCTTTCTTGTGGAGTGCCTCAGGGGTCCATTCTGGGCCCAATTCTTTTCTCATTGTATATGTTGCCTCTAGGGTCGATTTTTAGGAAACATAATATTTGTTTCCACTGTTTTGCTGACGACATCCAGGTGTATATGCCCATCAAACTGAACAGCAGAGATCCATGGGAACCCCTGCTGAACTGTCTAAGTGACATCAAGTCCTGGATGAGAAACAATTTCCTAAATCTTAATGAAAGCAAAACCGAGGTCATATGCTTTGGTAAATTTGACCCCTCAAGCTACTCCTCTGGCACTCCGAGTCATTTGGCTCCTCACTGTCGTGATGCTGTGAAAAATCTGGGTGTCATTTTAGATAGTAGTTTTAAAATGGAGAAGCAAGTAAGTGCTGTTACCAAAATCAGTTTTTACCAACTCAGAGTCATTGCCAAGGTAAAACCTTATCTCCCACAGCAGGACCTGGAAAAAGTTATTCATGCTTTTATTACTTCCCGCCTGGACTACTGTAATTCTCTGTATTTTGGCATAGATCAATCATCTGTGCGCCGCCTGCAGGTAGTCCAGAATGCGGCAGCTCGTCTTTTAACCGGTTTAAAAAAGCATGAACACATTACCCCAGTCCTGTCATCCCTTCACTGGCTCCCTGTCCGTTTTAGAATCGATTTTAAGATTTTATTGCTTACTTTTAAAGCCTTAAACGGACTGGCACCTTTGTATCTGTCTGAGCTGCTTCACTGTCACACCCCTGTAAGAGCTCTGAGGTCATCGAACCAGCTGCTCTTACAGAGGCCTAAAACTAGACTAAAACAGAGAGGTGATCGAGCTTTTGCAGCAGCAGCACCAAAGCTATGGAACGATCTACCTCTCCATATCCGCACAGCTCAGACGATACACACATTTAAATCTCTATTAAAAACACATTTCTTTTCCTTGGCATTTGGCTGCAGTGCTACCTCCTTTTAGATGATTGTTTTATGGTATTTTATGGTACTTGTTTTAAACGTTTTAATTTTTAATTTTCTTATGTTATTTATTGTTCTTAATGTTTTTATTTATTTATTTTTATTTTATTATTTTATTTATTTATTTATATGTTTTTATTTTTATTTAGTATAGTCCTTGGGGTTACAGATCTTGTACAGCACTTTGGTCAACGTCGTTGTTTTAAATGTGCTTTATAAATAAACTTGACTTGACTTGACTTGACTTGCCAATATGCTTGCTAAGAGACTTAAAGTAGTCCTGGACACAGTTATTGACGAAACACAATCAGGCTTTATGATAAATCGTCATATCTCGAATAACATCAGACTTGTACTGGATGTACTTGATTACTCTGAATTGATAGCTAAAAACAGCTTCATCCTCTTCCTGGATTTCTATAAGGCCTTTGATACAATAGAACATCAATTCATCTTTCGTTCTCTAGAAAAGTTTGGCTTTGGTACTTACTTCTGTAAGGCCATTCAAACCTTGTACGCTAACAGCAATAGCTCTATCAAACTAAAACATGGCACGACCCCCAGATTCAACCTCAAACGAGGTATCCGGCAAGGATTTCCACTTTCACCCTACCTTTTTTTACTCTGTACACAAATTCTCGCAACTCATGTTATTAACAGTAATATTCAAGGAATTTCCATAGCTGGTAGGGATATTTTTATTAGTCAGTTGGCAGATGATACCACACTCTTTCTGAAAGATGCAAATCAAATACCTATTGCTCTCAATATCATCAATGACTTCTCTAAGGCTTCCGGTTTATGTTTGAATATTAAAAAATGTGAACTGCTACCAGTCAATAACTGTGATGCCCAGTCCATCTGCAATATTATGGTAAAAGAGGAGGTTAAATATTTGGGTCTTGTGATCACCAAGAATCAAAAATTAAGATCTTCCTTAAACTTCACTCCAATCATTCAGAGAACTCAAAAGAAACTTAATCAGTGGTTACAGAGTGTTATTAACTAAAGCAGAGGGACTTTCTCGACTATCTTACGCAGCCATTTCACTACAGCTAGATGGTAAAATCAGTAAAACTATTGATCAAATGATTTTCAACTTTTTATGGAGGAATCGTACACATTATATACGAAAAAGTGTTGTAATGAATAGATATGAATCCGGAGGACTTAATTTTTTGGACTTTACCACCATGAATAACACATTTAAAATTAATTGGGCTAGAAACTTCATAAAAAATCCTACATCAATTTGAAACTTTATTCCCCACTACATTTTTTCCCGTTTTGGTGGCCTGCACTTCCTTCTAAGGTGTAACTATAATGTAGATAAACTCCCTGCCAAACTGTCTGTATTCCACAAACAGGTTCTCCTGGCCTGGACTCTGGTTTATAAGCATAATTTCTCACCACATTGTTATATTATATGGAATAATAGAGACATTATTTCCAAAAACAAATCACTTTTTCTTGAATCTTGGTTTCAGAATGAGATTTGGTTGGTGAGTCAGTTAATTAATGAGGAGGGATCACTGCTCTGTTACACTGAATTTCTATCCAGACATAACTTTCATGTGACTCCTGAGGAATTCTTCTCTGTCATTAATGCCATTCCTTCAGGCGCTTTAATGTTGTTTAGGAACAGACCTACACCTTTGGCTGCACAGGGATCTCTCCTCTGTATAACTGACTGTCCAGAAGGGAAAATCTGCTTTTCATCACAACCCCAAAAGAAAAAGAATAAAGAAATACGTGCTTTATTCCAAAAAGATATTGTTACCATCCCTTATATAATTGCATATTGGAGTCGCCTCACCAATAACATTGATTGGGAAAAAGTTTGGATGCTCCCTCATAAATTTTTAATTACAAACAAAGTTAAGGAGGTATCATATAAAATTTTACATAAATGCTACCCTGCCAACCATTATATGCAAAAATTCAAGAAAGACATCAATACAAACTGTTCTTTTTGTAACTCCCATCCAGAAACAGTGGTTCACTTATTTTGGCATTGTTCGCAGACCAAACAGTTTTGGGGAGACCTCAGCAGATTTTTCATTGATTATCTCCTCAAAGATTTTGTTTTACACTGGGAAAATGTTGTCTTTGGTTTTCATAAGTATACCAAGAAAGAAGGTAAATGCTATTCTTTAATAAATTTGATTTTATTTTTAGCTAAATTCTTTATTCATAAAAGTAAATTTAGCAATAAAACCCCTTGTTTTGCAGTATTCAGAAAGGGTTCCTTTCACTAGTTCTTTTTGTTACCATCCAACTACTTCCATCTGAATGGCATTCCAGTGTCATTGTTGTAGATCTTAGTGCTGCGGATCAGTGAATCAATGTCTTGTTCACTCCTGGCTCCTTGATGTCATCTATGCAGAGGAGGAGGCTGAAGTTTGCTCCATTCTGTAGTCTGTATTCACTGCTAGAACAGCAGTGGGGACAGAGTGTTGTTCTCCACACTCCATTTGAGTAACCGATGAAGGCTCTTAGGGTCCTGTTGATCTTGTACAGTTGGAGGCATTCCAGGATTCATGTGTACAGCATCGAGTCATAGGCTTGTAATCAGTCCAGGCAGTGCACAGTTAGCTGGTGTTTCGCACCTCTGGTATTTCTGCCAGTTCTTTTCTTGGCCCCGCTCATGTATTGAGCCATGTGCCTGTTCATCTTAGTTGCTATAATGCCTGACAGGAGCTTCCATGTTGTGCTGAGGCAGGTTATTGGCCAGCAGTTGGATGGGACCGGTCCCTTCTGGGGATCCTTAGGGATCAGGACTGTCTGGCCTTCGGTCAGCCATTCTGCTCTTTGTGGCTGTTCTCCATTTTATAGCCAAGCATCTCAAGGCTCACTGTTGCTGTGGTATAGACCAGCTGGTTGGTTTCAGTGACGGTCAAAGTAGCAATCGCCAGTAGTGCTGCTTTTACATCTTCTAGTAGACTTTCAGAGGGTACTTCAGAGGGTTCAGAATACTTTATTGATCCCAAAGGGAAATTACTATTGTTACCGCTGCAACCGTTTCATTTAAACGAGTAAACCTAAAACACAATAACATACACTAAAGGCATAAAAGTATAAAGACTAAAGAGATATTTTGACTATATACACATCTAAATCTATACACATATGAAAATTGTGAGTGCAAAAATTTTTAAATAGGTGTCATTATATATATATGCACAGTCCTTTTTTGTACAATGTATAAGTGTATGTACAATGTACAATGTATATAGTGTATGTACAATGTATATGGAAATTTAAACAATTTTATGTACAATTGAATACTGATAAGTGAATGACACTGATGAACCACAATGTCACCTATTAAGGGAGGAGTTACAGATGCAGCCACCTAATGTTGCTGCATCCAGCCAGACGTCGGCCAGCTGAAGTCCAGCTCCCAGCTGGCCGACGTCCGGCTGTCGTCGGGCTGGAAGTCCCCCTCCTTCTCCTGGGCGTATCTACTTTACAGCATGAACACACCCCTTTCCCTCAATTGTAGACTGTCACCAAAAGGTGGCGCCTTCTTAACAAAAACGTTGAGTTCTGTGATTCAAAAAAGTTTTGGTGAAGTAGCAAGTTTTGAAAACCTAAAATAGATGCCTAAAATTTTTGTCAGTATGACCTTTCACACATTTCCATTGCGAATCACCAAAAGATTCCTTTGTTTCACTTCATCTTTTAACTAAATAAGTAAATAAATACAGTAGGTTAAAAAAGAAGCGGTGCTGCGCTGAGCCAACCCGGTCTCACGGCAGTTCGTGCAGTAGTCACGAAATTTAATCTATTGATTCGTGCTCATGAACACGAATTCCCTCTTTTTTTCGTGTTACTCGGCACGACTTCTAACCTGCCTGAAAGGCAGTGGGATAAAGTTCGTGCCTCTGAGCACGACTTCTAAGCTGCAGTATAGTTTTTTTTTTTTTTTGCCCCTGTCCCCCTTTTCTTTTGAACTGGAAGCTCAGAAGCTGAATTATGCCTTTAATTGCGATCCTTAAGCGCCACTTTTCCTTTTGACATGAATTTCTCCTTGTTTCATTTAATGTGGGGTGCTGCTTATGGTTGTAACGATGACATTTGTGGGGCTTTTTAGGTCTAAATTTATATTTACGTGTTTATGGTTAGTGCTATATTCGGTGTCCAATTTTTTCTGTGAGTTCCGTGGTCTGAAGCCGTTTTTCCTCTGTGTTAAATCCATGAACCAACGATGAATAAATAAATGAACTACAGTACCCATGACCCCCATCGGCCGTGACCACGGTCACGCGTATTCCCGTTGCTGTCCAGGTAAATTGCATTCGTTCACCCGCTTCGGGTGTTATCAGGTAATTACTGACTTTATTAGCGGTTTTCAGGCCTGTAGATATGGGCCAGCAAGGGCCGTCTGCACCTCGTAGTCAGTCGAGAAGGTAGTTATCGTTCTAACGGAGGATCACTGACAGAGAAGGACTACAGACGAAGGACTACAGAAGCCATGCTCGCTGACTTCCGGCGGATGCTGCAGTGTTCAGGTAAGAGGATTTCAATAGACAGTGTTTATATAGTGATATTATTACGGCAGTGAGTTCAATAAGCACTTGAAATTAGATTAATGTGGTGTAAGAGAGCGCTGATATCCCAACTCTGAGATGCATTTGTAGAGATTATTGCGGGTTTTGCCGTCTTTGAGACGCTAGCTTAAATTTTCTGTGCAAATGTTAGCGGATATCGTAGGAAAGCGTTCACTATTTAAACAATGTTATGACAGAAATATGAGCTTCTGGACTTACTAGTTAAGTAAAATGATTATTTTCAGCCACAGATTCCAAATAAATATCCCGATGAGCTTCAGTGCATCCATATTCAATATCTGCGAGTACAGTGCTTCATTTAATCTGCACTGAACTGACCCAGGCTTATCACAATGTAAAATAAAATGATACTGGTCTGAACACAGTTGCTGGATCAGGTGACCCTGAAGCCTCTCTTAGTTATGCTGCTATAGGCCTAGACTGCTGGGGAGGTTCCCGTGATTTGTTTATATTCACTGTAAACAAACCTTATATTAGCAAGTTTCTTATATTCACTATTTAAACAAAGAGCAGTCTGTTTATACTTCAGACTGCTGGCTTACTTGTGGTTCCTATGATACTTAAGAGTAGAATGGGATGCAGAGCCTTCAGCTCTTCTGTGGAAAGAGCCTTGAGGTGACTGTTGTGATTTGGCGCTATACACATAAAACTGAAAGTCTGGCTGCCTTTAATCCTCTGTGACAAACCTGAGGATCCATGAAACCTGCCAGCACCTGAGAATGAGCTGAAACTTACAGTGTATTACAGTGTATTACTTACAGTGTATTAGCTTCCAGACTCTGGGAATCCTGTCAGTGAGCAGGGACTGATTCACTGTCCTCAGCTTTAAACAAACCCAGTCTCCATCTCAGGTTTTGACTCAGCCTGCTTTGGAATCACTAATCTAGAAGCATCAGGCTACTTACTTTCAACACCATAATTTTGTTACTGATTCATTAATATGTTTTACATTGTTGTTGTTTATCAGTGGAGGGAGCAGATTTGAGAACAGCAATAAGAACCACTAAATCTTTTTTTTTTTTTGTGGAAGAGGAGGTTCATCTTTAATACTTCAGGCTATATCAGCTACCAGTTTGTAAACCTGTTTAGTGCTGCAGCAACAATCAAACATTTCCGCTTCATACATCATTGTAGTTTGTGTCTTTGCTCTTTCAGAACTGAATTGGAAATCCAAAGGTGCTGGAAAGCTTCTTCTCCAACCCTCAAAGCCAAACTTCACCCATGAGAGCTGACAGCATGCAATCATTTTGAGAAGTGACACTCTCATAAATAAAGGTGAGCAATGATACTTAATGTGTACTTTTTGATTATCATGTTTAAAGGTTTGTCATTGCTCACAGTGGCCTTGTATTCATTAGGCATTTCCAGAATAGTATCCAGCAGTTTCTTGTGAGCTGAGCTGAATCATTTTTCTTTTAATACATGTTTAACATTCACTTGAGTATTACTTGTTGTACATAACTGTGGCTCTGAAACAAAGGCTCTCCTGAAGGAGAAGAAGAGAGCCTTTAGATCAGGAAATAAGGAGGAGCTGAGAGCTGTGCAGAAGGATCACAGAAGGAAAATCAGGGATGGAAAAAACACCTACAGAAAGAAGATGGAGGACCAGCTACTGCAGAGCAACACCAGTGGAGTTTGGAGAAGCTTGAACTCAAGTTCAGGCCACAAACCAAGCCCTAAGGATTTAGGAGACTGTTGTAGGAGGTTGGAGTGGGTGAACAACTTGGACCACTAGAACTACCAGCATTTTCACACTACTCCTTTTTCTACCAAGCGCCTCCAAATGGCACTTTACATCTCATTAGGCCACCTTTTGTTATGTACACGGGGCCAGTAGATCGGAATGTGTGTGGGATGGGTGTGGGGGAGGGGATGGGTTACCACTGATGACCCAGGGTCGCCAGGTGTATAAAAAGCCAGGTCACAACACATATTTCACCTTTAATAAGAACATATTTGTAATTGTGATCTCAAATTTGGAAGAGATGTTTTGTGTTCTCCGTGCTTCAGGTTCACAGCAGATGGAAGGAAACTCAAACAGCCACTAATGTAGCCGTTGTGCTGACTGTAGACTGAGGGATCTCTTCAAATTGTTGTATTCCTCCTCTTCCTCGTCACCCACTGCTTCAGATCTTGCTGTCACCATCAGACTGCAGCAGTTATGTTATTTAGCCATGAAACATGTCGTCACCCTCCCAAAATTATGGTCTACTTTATTTTTTCAGGCTTTTCAGAAAACACAAAAAACTGAACCGAATGTTGAAAATTTAATTTAGACAAAAATAAAATTTTAAAAATGTCTTTGACCATTTTTTTAGGAGGGTGACGATATATAACCTTGTTCAGCCTGTTTAAGAATGCACTGAGATCAATAACCTAATTTCCAACGCAGATCTGGAGAAACAGCAAAAACCAACGGGACCCTACACAGCCACAGATGCTGCTCCAGAGCGAGAAGTTCTAAACCATAAACACCAACCTGGGAAACTTGCTAAGTGTGACAGGTCCAACATAACCCCAGATACAGCCCAGCCACAGGGTGAACCAAATCTTTCAGATAATGACAACAGAGAACCAAACGCACCTCCCTCCTAAACTCACCAGCTGCACCAACCTGACATTTCTCCTCCCTGAGTTAAATAGATGAATGGAAGTTAAGTGGTTACAAACATAAAAACCACGGGTCCACAGACAGGAGCAGTGAGCTGAAATCAACACAAAGCTACCCGAGAGGCTGTATTGAACTACTATATATAATTTAATCATTTGTCCTGACTGGTTTCACCTCAGATGTTCTTTCTCCTTTTGGTAGATTTCTCCCACCTCTGTTTTGATGCCAAGAAGAAGAAGAAGAAGAAGAAGAAGAAGAAGAAGAAGAAGAAGCTGCTTCAGAGAAGTGTGCTTCATGGTCTCAGTGCACAGGCTGCCAGTCACACTCACACAGCAACATGTGTTTTCACTGCCACAATCAAAACATTGAACAAAATCTATATATTGTTGTTTGGAAACGTGTCATATTACTGCATGCTAAGGTGTGTTATTAAAGAAAAAAATGAGTTCTATTTTTCTGGTTTGATGATATCCCAAGCTTTTGTTTCAAAACGATTATTTTCCAGTGGACAAAATATTTACTGTTGCACATTTATTTCTCATAGGGATTTTTTTCTTTCTTTCCATATTTCAGTCTCTGGTTCTTGAGAGTCATGGCTCTGTCTGGTCTCTGACAGAGATCCTTAAAAATATTATTGGAAAGTACCTATTAATTTTACTTTCAAACAGCTTTATGTGAATGTTGTCTTTTCATTTATAATTTTTAATATATTGATCACAGTGTAGTGTACCGTAGAGGCATCCAAAAATGATGAGACTGGGCTGCTTGTGTGTGATTTGGAAGGTTTGTGTCTGTCTGTGACTCTGCAGAGGTTAAAGCTGTGATCCAGTCTCAGTCTCTGACTGAAGGTTGCTGAGACTCTGATTAGATACACAATGTGAAGTTCACAATTCTCTAAACAAATAAAATGGTAATGACAAACATGAACATCTGTACTTATTTCAGAGACATGAATGTTTACAAACATAATATTTATTTTAAGGATTGGACTTCATAAAGCGCACTGATGTTAGAGTGTGTGTCCATATTTAAATCATTTTGTAGGCTGAAATTGTAACGGTGGACCTGAGATGGTCCAGAGAAAGTAAACACATGTTAATTGGAGTAATATCAACAACAGACTGAGACAGACAGCTGTGAAATGCGCACACAATGACGTCAGGTCATTCACTGCTAGCTACACTGCTAGCTACATCGTATCATTCATGATCATCTGTGTAAACAACGTTTAAAGAAGCCGCCACAGTTCTGCAGCTGTAACTGTTTCAAATCATATATTTTTGCTCGTTTGAACTCTGAGGATGTTTTTAAAACGGTCTTAAAAGGCTGTTTCTATGGTGGTTGTCACGGACGCCTCAGTAGCTTCTTAGGCTAACCTGGCGCGTCCGGTTCCTGCTGCTAGCTGTCTGCCGCAGGAAGGCTGCGTCCCATTTCAAAGAGCCGCCGCTCCGTCGTAACTGTGGCTCAAACACCACTTTATCCTTTAAGAAAAGGCCTTTTATAGCCACTGATGACACACACACACTAATGCACGTCACTGTCACAGTGTGACTTCACGAAAACCTCTAAAGTATTGTTTATAAAATGGAAAATGAACCGGGCATTGATCTGATGATGGAGGCTCTGCAGCTGACGTTTCACAATCCTGATTGACTCGCTGTACATTCGTATAATTAATCAGAGCAGAGTTTAGACTGCACAGTGCGCTGCGCTCACTGTTACTGTGTCAGCTGCTGCCTTCATATATGTTTACTGCTGAGGTTTGATGAAGCAGGTGGAGGAGAGTCAAAGAAGTAAATATTAATCCACTTATTATGCAATTACTAACCCTAACCCTAGCTCAGCATACAATAACGACTGCCGGTATTATTAGTTTGGGAAGGAGTCATTTTGGTCGCAGTTTTGATTATAAAATAAAAGCGAAAATATAAACAAACAAAAAGCTTAACATTGTGAAGACTTGGAAGAACAATGTGACACTGATGAGAGGATTAGGCTTCCCAGGTCATTCCCAGGCCAAACCAGCTGGTGATCAGAATTATTATATTTATTTTTTTACCCAGTGTCGCTGGCGGTGCAGCGCTCACAGCCTGTCCGAGGTCCCGGGCTGAACTTCAAGCCCAGCCCGTCCCTCCAGACAATACTCACCGCTCCACTATAATGACCGCTTTACTCTCATCTTTCTATTGTTTTTAATGGACAGTTCCGCTTACAATTACAGTTCAATGATGTGAGGATCCTTGGTACAGTATACAGCGGACTGTGAATGAATGCGCTTCCACTATTACTGCTCCTCCTGGTGGATAAACAAGACATTACCACCATTTTCCCCAAATGCTGCTTAGGGGCGTTCCCACCAGTGGCCGGAATTCCTACGTCATTAGCGGGGGATCACGTTTAGGCCAAGGTTCGGCCACGAATCGGCCAAGGACCGGCCAAGGTCGCGTCACGGATCGGCCGGAAATTTTCGGTGGCTGCATCTGTATAGAGTCTGATGGCCACAGGTAGAAATGACCTCCTATGTGACCTTTGGGACATGTAGCTTTGACTCAGAAGTGCCTTTTTGTTTATGGTGTAACCCAGTAGGTTCAAAATCGCATTTCTCCCTATCATTCATATGTCATGTTTTAGTTGTGTGTCAATCACAGATACCCCCCTCTGTTCAAACCTTCTATGTACTGATCTTTGGTAATCTGAGCCCATTGGCTGAAATTGCTAACCCCGCCCACCTACGCAGCAGAGGCATGTACGTGCTGCAGAAGCGCAGAGAGCAGGAGGCTAGAGGCCAGCGTGTCTGCCGAGCTGAGTTTCAAACTTGGAAATAAACTGGAGGAAGTGGACAACACGACAACCTGGTTGACTTAAAACCTGTATGCGAGTGAGAGAGACGGAACCGACCTCTCGGTGGTTTCGAGCAGTGCGAGCGTCTTGGTGAGTGAATTGGGCTGGGCTAGCGCAGAGGCAAAAATAGCTCGGAGACTAAGATAGCATCGGAGCTTGATTAGCAGCTAATTAGTGCCAACATGTGGCAGCAGTCCTGATGGCTGTGGGAAATGGGTGCTACATATTAGTAACCCATGTTAAGTTTATGTTGGTACTGTTTTGTTCTTGAGTTGAATTGTATATTTTGTAATGTTTATTTTATTGAAGCCATGTCTCAAGCATAGCTAAAGCTGAACATTTATTTTATTTATTGTAACCGTGTTAAGCTGTGATACGGGACGCGTGTGTTACCATCAAAGTCTTATTGCAAATAAGCTAATGCTGCACCGGGGAAATGTACTTTTATGCATTTCTATTTGATTTGTGATTATTCCTCTTAAGTTTTAAGTTGGAATTTAATGTTATTGAATTATATGGTTCATCATACTGCTTGATTACATTCCTGTACATTTTAAGTAGTATGCCTGAATGTGAAGTGAAATTGGATTTGAAATATATTCCATGGTTGAACTGTACAGTTAAGATATGAGAAACTGAGTTAAGAAATACTTGAGCTATATTGAGCTAAAGTGAATTCTTATTGTGATGGTCCTGTATTTATACAGGCTAGGTTTTTAGACATCGTGAAACTTGGACTGGATCCGATGGATTTCCCCCTGACGAGGGGGATAGCGAGCCACCCATTGAGGTGCCGTTTACACGAGACCGTTTTCATTTTGAAACGGTGTCGTTTTGATGCGTTTCGGCCTTGCGTTTACACGACAACGGTGTCGTTTTGATGCGTTTCGCCCTTCTGTTTACACGACAACAGAGTGAAAACGATGTGTTTCAGAAACGGGGTCCAGAGTGGAGCGTTTCAGAAACGCACCGGCTTGCGTTTTCGTGTAAACACTTGAAACCGGGGTGATTTGAAAACGCTCGACTCGCACATGCGCACTATGGTTGCGACGGCCAGTTTTTCGCGCACGCGCAAACTGATAAACAGTGCTCGCGGATTCACGAGTGCTTCTTATGCTTTTCCTGTGTTTTTACCGTTTTGTAATTCAGCGTTGTGTGCAGCAGCGATCCAACCTCATCATCGGTCCACACAAAACCTCTCACATTGGCCGTTTTGTAAGTAATGAACAATTTGCCGCACTACCTACTGTGTCACTCCACGCATGCGCGTCTTGCGTAAACAAACTGCAAAGAGAAAACCAACGCCAACTTGTGGCCTGGCATGGGAACTACATCGTTTTCATCGTTTCACATGTCCTCGTGTAAACGCGGATCGTTTCTGAAACGCCATCGTGTAAACGAAAGGCTGAAACGCATCAAAACGACACCGTTTCCAGTGAAAACGGCTTCGTGTAAACGGCACCTGAGATTCTGGAACTGAGCGGCCCAACCCTTGGCCTACAAAGAACGGGTTGTTCTTTCACACTATCAGCTCTCAACTGTGCGGTAGGACAATTGCCGTGCTACTGCCATAAGACATTGCCTCCTGGCACGGAGCAAGTGACTTGACTGACTTACCCTACTGACTTAACTAATTATTGCCGGCCGAACTCAAGAACAATCTATTATTGGGTTATTACAGTGTTGTACATATTTTTCTATTGTGTTTTTTCATTGTTATTAATACAGTTGTTGTGTTCACTATCCGTGACTCCATTCATTCTGTGCATGTCACTCACTGCCCTAACCCTCCTAGGAACCTAGAACCTGGTCCAGCAAGTAGGTTAATTATTCAGAGCCTATCCATTTATATATTTTCCTGTACGTGTTACAATACCTTTTGGAAAGAAAAAATATCGAGATATATATTGTATATCGCCATTCAGCTAAAAATATTGATAAACATTTGGTCTATAACGCCCAGCCCTACTTTGTACCCAATCTCGGAGTGTGGGGCGAAGATATCTCCCCACTGACCTGATGTCCTGGCACCCCCTTTGCCGTGACATTTGTGTTGTACCTCATCACGCTCTAGTTAAGATAGCAGTTGCTTCTTGTGGATGTTGGAACACTGAACTACGAGTTATTTCAATGTTAGTAAATGTTGGGTGTCGAAGAATCCATAGGTCCCCCATCCTCTTCATATAACCCTTTCACTGAGGTTTCACCAACAGAAAATGATTAAAAGGTCCACTTTGAAAAGTGATTAAAAAACTTTGAGTTTAAAAAAAGTTATTTAATGAGCCCAGAGGAAATGTTGCCATTTCCATTTCCAGTTGGAACTAAGATGCAGCTTAAAGTATCGGCTTATTTAGTTATCAATATTGAGTAATATTCTCTGATAAAGAATTTTGAGCCTGTGTTAATAGTTGCTGCAGAATATATTAAAACAAGAAAAAATGTGGGATAAACTGAGGTCCAGGGTCACCATGAGCCTTGAGCCTTGAATCAAAGGCTACAAAGAGTTTGTAGTTGTTTTGCCTTGCTTTCTGGTCATTTTTGTGCCTGTGTGACTGGTTCTGTGGTTGTTTTGTTTGTCTGGTAATTTGTGTGCCTCAGTGGTTGTTGTTAGTGCGCCACTCTATTAATTTTTTCTGTCCGTGAAATTATTTAATGTCGCTCTGATTCTTTTGTTTTACTTGTCAATCATCTGGGCATCTGTGTGTTCATACTGCATCACATTATGGTCTACAATTGGGTATTTTTTTTTTTTTTTTTTTTCTTCAAGATGGCGCCGGTGAGGTCAGCAGCCGTCGTACCTGCTCCTACGCTTTGTTTGTATATATTAGGTTTAGCTCTAATTCTGGACTTTATAATTCCGCCTGCGCTGTGTCATATCACGTATGACAGACAGACTCTTTTTAATATCAGAATACAGCACTCTGGCTGTATTCTGACACCTTTTCCAGCGTTTCCAGTGGGCCAGCTCAAACAAAGGACGGCGCGGAGCCCCCAGGTCACGGACAAGGCCCCGAGGGAAAAGAGCCGGCGTAAGAGAGGGGCTGAGGCGCAGAGCGCACCAAACGCCACTGCCGAGCATCCTGTTGGCTAATGTCCAGTCACTGGATAACAAGCTGGACGAACTCAGGGCCAGGATACAGTTTCAGAGGGACATAAGGGACTGCAACATCATCTGTCTCACGGAGACATGGCTGACCCCCCTCATACCGGACCACGCCGTACAGCCGTCGGAGTTCTTCAGTGTTCATCGCACGGACAGAACGAGTGAGTCTGGAAAATCAAGAGGAGGAGGTGTGTGCCTAATGATTAATAACAACTGGTGTGACAGTAGGAATGTTGTCCCTCTGAAACAATCATGTTCACCTAACCTGGAGCTCCTAACCCTGAAATGCCGCCCCCACTACCTGCCCCGCGAGTTCACTTCGGTCATCTTCAGCGCCGTCTATATTCCACCTCAGGCGGACACAAACACTGTACTATCCGAGCTACATGAGGCGATTTCCACCTATCAGGCTAACCAGCGTGATGCGGCTCTCATCGTAGCCGGGGACTTTAACAGTGCAAACTTGAAAAAGGTGATACCGGAATTGATTCAACACATCGACTGCCCCACCAGAGGAGAGAGGACCCTAGACCACTGCTATTCTCCATTCAAAGATGGCTACAAAGCAAAGCCTCTTCCGCCTTTTGGGAAGTCTGACCACACCGCTGTCCTTCTCATGCCGAAATACAAACAACGGCTCAGGCAGGAACCCCCTGCTGTGTGAGAAGTGACACGGTGGTCTGATCAAACAGAGGCCGCTCTGCAGGGTGCGTTGGATTCAACCGACTGGGACATGTTTCGCAGCAGCGCGGGCGGAGACATCGAGGAGTTTACAGAAACTGTCGTGGGATTTATTGGGAAAGTTGTTGATGACACCTCACTTAGGAGGACCATCAGGACTTTTCCCAACCAGAAGCCGTGGGTGGATAAATCTGTCCGCGACGCCCTGAGGTCCCGCACCGTTGCCTACAACTCCGGCCTCGCCTCTGGGAACATGGAGGACTACAAGGTTGCATCATACAACGTTCGCAGAGCGGTGAAAGAGGCAAAACATCGCTACGGCCGCAGACTGGAACAGCAACTACAACAGTCTGACTCCAGGGGACTGTGGCAGGGACTACGCACCATCACGGACTACAAAGCACCACACACACACCCGGTGAGTGCCGACGCTTCTCTGGCTGATGAACTCAACATCTTCTTTGCGCGCTTTGAGTCGGGAAGCCGACAGCCCGCTGCGCTCCCGGCCGGAGGGGCGGAGACACTCACTGTGACGGAGCGCGACGTGAGGAGGGCGTTTAGACGTGTAAACACCAGGAAAGCGGCTGGACCAGACGGTATTAGTGGACGTGTCCTTAAGACCTGCGCTGACCAGCTGGCACCTGTGTTTACACTGATATTCAACCTCTCACTGAAACTGTGTGTGATTCCCACCTGCTTTAAAAAGTCCATCATAGTCCCTGTCCCAAAGAAACCACACCCCAGCAGCCCCAATGACTTCAGGCCCATAGCACTCACCTCTGTGGTGATGAAGTGTTTTGAGAGACTCATCAAGACATTCATCACCTCCTCACTGCCCACCACCCTCGACCCACTACAGTTTGCATACCGGCCAGACAGATCCACAGATGACGCCATATCCTTCCTCCTCCACAAGACCCTTTCACACATAGACACTGGTAAGGGGACTATGTGAGAGTGCTGTTTGTAGATTACAGCTCAGCATTCAACACCATAGTTCCCTCCAGGCTGGTCTCTAAGCTGCTGGACCTGGGCCTGGGCCCATCCCTGTGCAGGTGGGTTCACAGCTTCCTGACCAGCAGACCACAGGTGGTACGAGTGGGTCACCTCACCTCATCCTCCCTCACCCTCAACACTGGATCCCCCCAAGGCTGTGTGCTCAGCCCTCTGCTGTACTCACTGTACACCCATGACTGCGAGGCCACGTCAGAGTCCAACGTCATCATCAAGTTTGCTGACGACACTGCTGTTGTGGGACTAATCTCTCACAATGAGGAGACAGCCTACAGGAGAGAGGTCTCCCGCCTGGAGAACTGGTGCCAGGAGAACCACCTCCTGCTCAACGTCAGCAAAACGAAGGAACTGATCGTGGACTTCAGCAGGAAGCAGCAGAGGGACTACCATCCACTTGTCATCAGTGGTGCTGAGGTGGAAAGAGTGGACACTTTCAAATACCTGGGAGTGACCATCTCACAGGACCTGTCCTGGACTCATCACATTAACATCACTATGAAGAATACCAGACAGCGTCTCTACCTCCTCCGGTGGCTGAGAGACTTCAAGCTCCCACTCAAGGTGCTCAGGAACTTTTACACCTGCACCATCGAGAGCATCATGCGTGGGAGCATCACCACCTGGATGGGAAACTGCACCAAGCAGGACTTCATGGCCCTAAAAAGGGTGGTTCGTTCAGCTGAACGGACCATCAGAACCACCCTCCCCAACCTGCAGGACATTTACACCAAGCAGTGCAGGCTGAGGGCCATGAAGATCCTAAAACAGCCCAGCCACCCCGGACACTCTCTCTTCTCCCTGCTCCCATCAGGCCGGCGTTACCGCTGCCTGAGGGCTAAGACTGAAAGGTTGAAGAAGAGTTTTTACCCACAAGCCATCCGTCTGCTCAACACTGAGCCCTAACTGGACCATTATTGCACAATGTAAATATTATAATTTATAAAAGTGTGTATAGTGTATAGTATATAGAGTATAGTGTATAGTGTGAATTACTTTTTTTAATTTTTATTCTTCTTATTTATATGTGTGTGTATATATGGTTGCAGGTACAAAATACATTTCACTGTGCATTGTACTGTGTATAACTGTGCATGTGACAAATAAACACTATCTTAATCTTAATCTTAAAACAAGGTCATTTGCAGGCCTTTGTAGTTGCTTTGCATCACCCTGCACTAAGTAATTTTGTTCTTTGTGTGCCTTTGTGGTGGTTTCGAATCATTCTGTAGTAAATCTTTGTGTCTATGAGGTCATTTTGTCTGTCTATGTAGTCATATGTGTGTGTATTTTTGTTTTATTCCTGATTATTTGTGTGCCTTCATGTATGTATATGTCTCTGGTTATTTAGAGTGTTCCTAATCATTTGTATGCATCTTTCTGCATTGCTTGAGGGAGGTTTTGTATCTATCATCTATTTACAAACAAATTTGGTAATGCAAATGTTGCTTTTGGACATAATTTGGTAAGTTACAAAATTACCAACCGCTGACTTTGTGACAGTATTGCTCTGTGATTGAAAAAAACGCTGCACCAAAGAGAGGCTTTCTACAACATAGATTGTGTAGTTGTTTAGTAGATTGCGTAGTTGTTTTGTGATTGATTTGTATATTGAGTGGTTGTTTTGTGGTTGATTTGCAGGCCGAGTTGTTTTTTGTATGTCTTTGTTGCTGTTTGACATTCCAGCATTACAGTAGGTGATCCCAGACACTTCAAAAAGAGTCTAGCCTGTGCAGGCAGACCTGCGGACCTTCAGTGATTCACTGGTACATCCCTGACGGTACAGAATGAGGCAATTGTCTGTTCTTCTCACTAAGCAGATCACTGAGCCTCGTTCAGCAGAGGACAGTTTGATGTGACCTAAATGAAGCAGGTTGTTTCAGCAGAAATTGAAGCAGATATAAAAATGTCTTTCATCAGTAGCATGGACATCTGGTTTAGTGTGAATTATAGTCCTTTTCACCTTCCCTGCCTCTTAAATGAACCAGACAGATATCTGACATATGGTAAGAAACAAAATATACTGTGCCAAAAAAAAAAAAAAAGAAATCCTGAAGTAAATATTTAAATTCAAGAACAAGAGTTAGTGTAGGTCCAAGAAATCAACCCCAGAAACAGTTCCATCTTTAACAGTACGCCTCTCCTTGTTGTTCTGGTACATTGTCCATTTCGACCTCATACGCCGTTCCTGTGGACGGTTTGTGGCCGTTGACCGGCAGTTCTAGCGGTGTCTCGGCATCAGCCGGCCCAGCAGTCAGGTACATGTCCCACATCTGCTCAGGCATGTCCATCCCCATCATGTTCTGCTTTATCATCAGGCTCTTCTCGATGTTCCGCCGTTTATATTTAAACTCGATGATTGTCTTTGTGTACCGGTTCAGTGCCGTCACAGCAGAGCCCATGCAGGTGCCAAAAGAGCCCCATGCCAATCTGAGAAGAGAATTGAGAAGAGCATTAGCCTACTCATTGAGCTGAAGATGTAAGAAGCCTAACAATGAGCATGGATTGGAACAGTTTTGCTTCACAAAGGTTCAAAAATCCTTAAAAAAATAAAACCTTTTAAAAAATATGTGGAACTATCAACAAAAGGTGAGAAAACAGCAGCTATGGTGTTATATCTACGATATGGTAAAGGGACTGGTTCTCATATAGTGCTTTTCTACTCTAAATGAGCACTCAGAGCACGTCTCCAGCACCCATATTCATAGCAGCACATTCTATCTAACAGTCACACACAGTCACATGTCGATGAATGCTTTGGGAGCACCTCGGGGTTCACTATCTTGTCCAAGGATACTCTACTATGCTACTGCCTGAGCCACAGCCACCCTAAATATCGATGTACTGTTGACAGAACCATGATTATTAGGGATGTTCCTGGTGACTAATTTATGGACAAATAAACAGAAAAAAAAATTAGACTAACTGACTAGTCTAAAACTAAGAAACACTCAAAGCTGTCTAAACAAAGACATTTGAAACATAAATCACGTTCTATGATGAATTGCACTTTAAATGGTGCTTAACTGTGCGGCACCGAACATTGTGCATTATGAACACACTGCATGTTATACTTCAAACAACGAAGAATAAAAACATAAAATCAATTGATAAATATAATATTGATATAATATTAATAAATGAATACATCAAAACGCATTACAGCATATGATGTTTACGCATCACTGAATATGAGAAAATAACATCCGAAAAACAAATAAATTGTGACTTAAAAGTGTGGCACATTATGCTGCGCATTATCAATGATGCTCGTTACTCTACAATTCATGACACGTCTATTGTATTGCTAAAAACAATACAATAGACATCCATCCATTTTCTTCCTCTATCCGGGGCGGCATCAGTGGAGCCCAGCCTCCTCCTCCACTTTACCCCGGATTCAGACTTCAGCTATGATGTAAGTGGCCGATGTTGTTGCTGTGTTTATACCTGTGTAGGTGCATTGCATGTGTCAGATACCTTTCGGTCATGGACATGCAGTGTCGGCCGACAGAAACATAAAATGCTGGCACTTTTGCCCTCCTGGTTCCTACTTTTAGTGTTTTTAAGGGGCAAACACATTTGTCCCGCTAGTTTTTTCACTTCTTTGTATAAACTGGGGATGCAGGGAAGGAAGGGTGTTTCTTTGGAGGTGTGCTTACGTTATGGCATTTTTCTATAATGATTTTAGGGCTGCAGCTCCATCTGGTGGCAGATGGCTGCATAACATTTAGGAAAAACATTTACCAGCACTGGGTTGATTAAAACCTTAATAATTAGGCTAACTGACTAGTACGTCTGGTACAACTAGTAACTATAGCAACGATTAGTCGTCTAGTCAAGTAATTGAGTGGATCCGTAAGGATTATGTTTATATGTTTTGTCTGAGACACATACAAAGTATCCTTAATTTCGTTATATATTATGTTTGTTATACGTTTGACATATAATGACAATAAAATTCTTCTGATTCTGATTCTTTAGCATCTGTGCCATGATGTACCAGCAGTGAGTACGCAATAAAATATTGTTATTTTTTCTTTTGCCAACAGAGTACTGGTAAAATGTAACCATATTCACTTCCAACTCCTTGGTTGTAGCTATATCCAGACCTTGTGATAGTCTAGCTCAATGGCCGAGAGGATGGCCTTTACACTGTGGAAATATTTGCATTAGTTTGTGCCATCTAGTGTTTAGTGATGACCCATTATAAAGTCTTGAACTGAGAATTTTCACAATCTTTGTGTTTTAAAACCAGATGTGACAAGCAAGAGATGGATCCGACAAGTTACTTTTAGAGTTACATGACCCAACGCCATAATTACCAACACTACAGTTTTACCCAAGTTTTTTTTAAGATCACCTGTTTTGTTGTTTCTCCTGGGAAACTCAAGTTTTGTGAGCCTCAGACTTTATTATGAATAACCAGAATACATGCATCCACACACTTTATACAGTATCAACCCATCTGTCAACAAAGATGACGGAAAATAACAAACAACAAAACTAAAGTAAGCTTCCCTGATTTTTGGGCAGGTATGCAACACTGAACACTGTGGCAACAGAATTCTTCACATGTAGATGCTTAGTGTCAGCACCACTATAAAAAACAGAGGTTTTAGCAATTTGCTGGTCTTCTGCATTCAGGTGTGTGTTAACACACAGCCACAGTCTTCCCAGAAGTGGACGTCTCAGCAAACTCACCCCAAGGTCAGACTGAACAGTGGTCAGAGAAACTGCAAAAAAACCCCAGCTGAGCTACATCTCAGACGCTACAGGCCTCAGTTAGCATGCTAAATGTTAAAGTCCAAGACAGTACAATTAGAAAAAGACTAAACAAGCATGGCTTTTTTGAAAGGGTTGTCAGAAGAAAGCCTCTTCTGTCTAAAAAAACATGGCAGCACAGCTTAGGTTTGCAAATTCGCATATATACAAGCTGCAAGACTTTTTGAACAACGTTTTGTCTTTTGAACTGACAAAACCAAGAGGAGATGCTTGGCCGTAATGCACAGCACCACATTTGGAGAAAACCAAACAGCATATCAGCACAAACACCTCATACCAACTGTCAGCAGGTGGTGGATGGGGAATGATATGGGCTTATTTTGCAGGCATAGGACCTGAACACATCACAGTCATTGAGTGGGCCATGAACTCCTCTGTATACCAAGTTTTCTAGAATTAAATGTGAGGCCACCTGCCCGACAGCTAAAGGTTAGACCAGATTGGTTCAACAGGACAGTGATCTGGAGCACAGCAGCAAATCTGCAACAGAATGACTGAAAGAGAAAAGAATCAAACTGTTGTGATGGACCAACTCAACCTGACTGAAAGGCTGTGGTGGGACCTTAAGAGAGCTGTACATAAATGAATGCCCGCAAACTACTATTGAAGTACCGCTGTAAAGAAGAGTGGGTCAGATGAATTTTTATTATATCCTGAAACACAGAATTGAAAAGGGGTCTATTTTCTGCAGAGGTGGGAAGTAACAAAGTACAAATACTTCGTTGAGTACAATTTTCAGGTATCTGTGCTTTGAG
The DNA here is from genome assembly GCF_007364275.1 of Archocentrus centrarchus. Classification (NCBI taxonomy): domain Eukaryota; kingdom Metazoa; phylum Chordata; class Actinopteri; order Cichliformes; family Cichlidae; genus Archocentrus; species Archocentrus centrarchus. The sequence continues at coordinate 5,335,588 of NC_044353.1, read as the reverse complement.
TGTTTATTTTTATGTCTACCTTTCAATTTTACTCCCTACACTTTTACACAAGTATCTGTACTTTCTACTTCTTACATTTTCAAAACAGACTCGTTATTTTTTAACACGTCAGGGAGAAGTTTGCATTTCCGTCAAACATCAAACAATCTGAGCCTAAACGGAGGAATAATAACACTTAAGAAACAATTGTACTGGCGTATCCTCCACCACGGGATTTATCGCATACAAAGGGATTAAATATGCAAACCCATATAATGTATCATTTATAGCTCTATAATCAGGACTTACAGTGGGCCAGACTGAGTCCGTAAGTTGTGCGGAAACAGCTTAACTAGCACCACTGAAGAGAAGTGAGCATAAAGGGAGTAACATGTGGCAGGTAAATGCAACGTTTCGAAATGCTCACCAAATATCAGCAAACACACAAAGTGTGTGCAGTTTGTCAGACAGTGTGTCTGCTAGCTAAAAGAAGGGCTGCTGTATTTCCAGGGAGACAAAAGGGAGAGAAGTTCACTCTGATGGAGAAAGGTGTAAGAAAGAGGACAGGAGAGGAAGGAGAGAGGTTAGATTTAAAGGTAAGGACTGGAAAATAAACTGAAGTATGCTGACTTTGTGTAATTCAAAGAGTGTATGAAAATACTGCAGTTTAGTGTGTAATAAACAGGTCAGCTTGTTGTACTGTATTTACAGTAAAGCTCTGTGTTGGTGCACAGAGGCTGTGTTCATGGTCAGAGTTACAGGTTACATCAGTGCAGCAGAGATGAGTTTGAATCAAAGCTGCTGATGCTGAGATTCATTCACTGAATCCAACATTTCTACAGCCTGTATGCTGTCAGTGTAGGGGATGGAGATCAGCTCAGATAGCTGTGAAATACTGGGTTACATCTTTGTGAGTTCAGTTCATCCACACAGAGCAGTAAACCTCAGAGCAGCAGCAGCAGGTCAGCTGATCACAGCCTGCACACCAACATCATTTACTGCAGCTCACAATAGAAAGCTGTGATTCTTCTCCCCATGCAGAGCCACTACAGCTGATCTTAGGGTTCCTCCACCTTCTGAATCCCACTGTAACCCCTGAGTATCCTCATGTTTGTGTTTAGGTGGAGGCACAGTCACCCTCTACTATGGAGGACACAGAGACTGCTCAATCCAGTGACTAAAAATGTCAAGACAACCACAGATGAAGACACTGAAATGTTAAAAGTGCTTACATGTAAGACCAGCTGTAGTCCCATGTTTTGGGCCTCCAGTCCTCTGGCCCGGTGGCAACAGCCAGCTGGAATATGGTGGTAAACATCATGTGGGCCACCATCCCACAAAGGCCTGAGAAGGCAAAAAGATAAAAAAAAGACACCAAGTCAACAAGTGATTGTTCATTTAAACCACAAAAAAAGACAAAAATGAAAAGGTTTACATAGAGTTTACACTTTATTTACACAGTCAGGAGTGAAAAGCTGCCTTTCCCCCCATTTTTATATTAACATTTGCTTGTTTTAGTGGCCCCACAGGGTACTGGTTTACACTTTGGCCAAACAAAAGAAAGATCCTCAATTTGATCTTTGGAGAAGACAGAAATCCCTTTGGAGCTGCGTCAGGAAGGGTGTGAAAATCTGCCAAATCAAACCTGCAGGGTGGCGCAGTCAAAAGGAGCTAATGTTTTTATTTTTCTCTGACACCTTAATTTTTAAACACTAGTTTTACTTTTTAATGCCAAGTTCATTTTTTTATGCTAAGATTAAATTTTCTTTCTGCTAATATAGAATGATTGGATGGATGGAGTTGTTTTCTATGCTAACTTTTTTTAAGAGCAATTTTTTTACACTAGTGTTAATCTTTTTAATGCTAATGTAGTGTTAGCATAACAAATTAGCTGTTTTAAATGTTACATAATACATTTTTTATAAGCTAATTTTTTTGTTTTATGTTACTTTTTGTACTAATGTTATTTTTTTATATATCTAATGTTAAAGGTGCAGTTAGTCATTTTTTAGGTTATTTAAGAGAAACAAAAAGGATATTGTACTCATAAATATTCATTGATTAGTATGTAATTATGTCTTTCAACAAACTAATTCATTTTCATAAACTTAAAATCAACCCATTAAAAATCCATAGGATTGGGTGCCAGTTTGTGGAGGCCACCTTGTTACTTTGCCATCTTGAATACAGCGACTCAGATTGAGCTTCTGTTCCTCCTAATCGCGTTTAAAGTTTGTGGCTGGAGACTTACAACATATGAAGGATGCCAAAGGCAGAAGTCAACAGATTTTGTAGAGGCAACTTTAAATTTCAAAGACATGGAGTTAGTGGGGTTAGGTTAATTAGTGATTCTAAATTGCCCATATGTGTGAATGTGAGTGTGAATGGTTGTCTGTCTCTCTGTGTGGGCCCTGCAACAGGCTGGCGACCTGTCCAGGGTAGGCCCAGCCCCCCCCCCCAACCCTGAACAGGATAAGCAGAAGTGAATGGATGAATGGACGGAACTTTACATTCATGCCTATATCTTCAGACTCAAAATAGGATCATATCTATGTTTAACTGCCTGAGAGGGGGTCCCCTTCACCAAAGAAGGGAAAACAAAAAGGAAAAAGACAACGTGACCGGCATCAGAATAAAGTGAGAGTAAATATTGGCACAGCAACCTTTCCAAATGGAAGGAGTAGCAGAGCGAGAAGGATTTGAAAAGTGGCACAGAGGTTGACTGCTTTCTGCTCTAATGAGATGAGCTAAATGTACTATTTTTGATCTCTCTTGGCTGGCTAAAAGCACAGTCACTGGCATAAGGCTACAGCTAGCTTCACTAGTAGTAGATTATTTTGTATTTTTCAACATTAACCTCTTTATTTGAAAGAACAGTTGATGCTAACCTGAAAAAAGAAAAAGCTGTTTGTCTTCCCATAGCTAGGATTATGCACTTGAATGGGGAGGGGTAAGAAAACAGAACTCAGTTGAATGTGATCTACTGACATCTAGTGGTGAGATTTTCCACACTATACCTTTTTTTCAGTCTATATAAATCTTTAGGCTTTATAACTTAAAAATCAAATGGTTTTTCTCCAGTGTTAGATATCATATTAAAAAAAAAAAACCCTGATTTGGATGCATCCTCGTTTCTCAGTGGAAAAACCGCTGATACATTATTATTACTACTGTACTGGCCACTGAAGCCTGAAACATCACTTTAAAATGTATATGTGAAATTCTAAGTGACTCTGGGTGAGGTGAACTGGCCTGCCTGATCCGGGCTCTCCCTCATCCAGCAGTCTGCCTCTTCACAGCTGCTTTCTTGGGATTAACTCATAACAGTGGGGAGGGGCAATGGGAGTCAGGGGATGGGGGGAGTTGAGAGGGTGGGAGGGAGTTCCTCCCAAAACTACAGCCCCCGGCTCCAATCCGATTAGTCCACAAACCAGCAAATCCTCCAAGGCAGCAAGTGGACGCAGAGCAGTTAGCTGCTCCAAGTGTTTGCTCACTGTCAGCCTCACCTCGTCCAGCCACCGTGACCTGCTTGCTGCTTTTATTTACTGCTACACGAGCTTCACCTATAATTCATCTCCATGTTTACTTTGGATTTTAAAGGCTCTTTACTTCAAGCCTACCCCTATTTAGCATCTAAAGATTTAATCAAGGGTTTAGGATAAAGTTGATTTAAGCAGTCAGCAGCTATAACTCCTCTTATGAGCGACTGTATTAAAACTGCTGGCATTAATAAACATATCCTACCTGCATCCAGTTCATACAAAACCATACAAAAAGTAATGAAAAAGCCAAATGTTTAAAGGTAAATTAAAAGAAAAGAGGCATAAATAATTTAGAAAGGCTTAAGTTTGGAACATGAATGCTTTTATAGCCTGCACTGGAGCTGATTTTACAGTGTTACCTGACAGGGCAGTGCACATGGCAGCGAAGGCACTGAGCTTCAGCTTGTTCATGACACTAAAGCAGGGGCACTGCTCCAGAATCATCAGAGCCCCACCCATGGAGAGCAGGGTGAGGTACAGGGTCTCCGCCACGATACACAGCCACAGCACTCCTGGGAATACAGAAAAAAAAAAAAAAAAACAGAGGAAGGGAGGGAAGGAGGATGCATAATCCCACTTGTTTAAAGGCACACATGCATGTACAAGAGGTCTGCTCATTTTATGTCTGGAGATCTGAATCAGATTGTCTAGACTGAGTAGATTTATAAAATCAGGACAGCAGCTGCTAATTCTAGCTGTTCCTTACATGCAAGACTTATAAAGGTAAGATTTCCTGATGTGAGTGCAGTTTGAAGCCCCTGGTTACTAAAGTGTTTCCCAACCCTGTGAAGGGAACTGCATTAGGTTTCTTAGCATTATTAGAAATAGTAGAACTACACTACATCATGTTTAGGCACTCACATCACACGTAAATGGAAGACTGCATCTTGGTTTAGAGCAGTGATTCTTAAATCCAGGCTGCATGGTCCAGTGTCCTGCAGATTTTAGATGTGTCTCTGATCCAACACACCTGAATCAAATGGCTGAATTACCTCCTCAGTATGCAGTCAAGTTCTCCTCCTGCTAATGACTTCTATATTTGATTCAGATGTGTTGGATCAGGGACACATCTAAAACCTGCAGGACATTTGGCCACGAGGCCTCGATTTGAGACTCACTGGTTTAGAGACAAAGCGTGTTTGAAATTTTTTGAAAATGGAAGAGAGGCTGCTTAGGCTGTAATGTTTTGTATCCATAAGTTGGTCTAAACTTTAGTTGTGAAGCTTGAGTGCTTTGTATGTCTGAACTTCCTCCTCTTGAGCTGCGGCCGAGGCTCAGGAGGAGGTCTGGGCTGTGGGTTAAACTGGTAGAAAGTGAAAAATACATCAAATATGATTGAGATTGTTTTTGACTGTTGGTTTTTCTCTGTAATTATTGTAGGGTCTTTACCTTACAGTATAAAGCACCTTAAGGTGACTGTTTGTTGTGATTTGGAGCTCTCTGTATAAAATTGAATTGAATTTATTCAATTCAATGTACTGAGATGATGACATGATGACTTAAGGACTTAATGAACTAATGGTTGACATTATGGTGGCCATGTCCATCTTTTATATACAGTGTATATTTTCCTCATGCAAACGTGAGGTAAATATCTCAGTGTCCTTTCGGATTATGTTTTCAGCAGCCTGAGCAGCCTCTCTTCCATGAAAACTCAAAGAAACCAAAAGACGGTTAAAAATGTCACAATTTCACCAACCTCTTTCATTTTCAGGTGCAATCTCTGAGAAGTCTCGACAGTCAAACCCTGAAAATCAAGAAAATTAAATCTAAGTTTCTCGGATGAAAAGACTCCAAACTGGGACAAATCATGGAAACATCTGCGTTTCCTTAAAAGCCGCAATCCCCCAAGCATCATTTCTGCACGCTGACATTATTCACTGCAAAGTTTTTATGTATGCCTGTAACCAAATCTCACTTTCATGGTTATTTGGTTAATCTGCTGTTCAAATTTGTTAATAATGAATAATTAAGTGCATTATTAGTACCAAAAATAGCACCTTGGGATCTCCTGAGGAACTGGCGCTTGTGCTCTGATCATTTTGGTGGAAGTCAGTAGCCAGTTTATTGCTTTGTTGCAAGCAAATCCTCATAAAAATGTATTTTACTCAAACTCATCACCAGAGCTTATGAAACCAACTGGGGAGGCTTGCATGCAACAGAGATGGTTCTAATCTGGTAGCTTGAAAAATATGCACTCTGTTTATTTTGCACTGTGAAAGTTAAACTTTCTTAGGCTGTGAAAGTGCTCTTCTATGCGATGCTTAAAATTTCATAGGGAAATTTATTTCTATGTTACAGCCCCTGTGCTTTTACGTCCTCCATGCCAACCAGATTGCTGCTTATCTGCCAGTATGACTCCCATAGAAAGCATGTACAGGTCTGTAATTAGGTTTTATGTCCTGTTTGATAAGATTTAGCTTTGACCTTGTGGAAAGCTGTAGCTCTGATGCAACATGAAGGACCTTTTTGCAGTACCTGCATGCAGCATGTCATAGCATTAATCCTAATCTGTACTTTCTCTTTTTCATTTTCCTTGTGTGGTACGCCCCCCCCTCCCCCCTCCCGGCGTGGCTTACTCCCCCGGCATAAACTCAGGTAGAAATCTTAACATCTGGGTATTTTATCAAAGTGAAAGGTGCCAGGAGCCTAAAATACCAGCCAAACTTTGTTCATAATCACGCATTTCCCTCCATTAAAAACAGCTGATGAATATAGGAAATATAAGTACTTCAGCTTGTTTGGGTGCCAAAGCACACTTTCAACCTTAAACGACTCTAAAGACTGTCTCCAGATGGTACAATTCCAGTAACTAGGTTGACATTTATAAGCTGCTTCCTCCATCGGCGCTTCCTGTTTTCGAACGCCTGCAGCTGAAACACCAAGCCCAGCCCCGAAGCTAAAGGGCTGAAGAGCTTAGGGTCATCTTACCATTCATGTCGACCGCCTGCTCGCAGGAGAGGAATATCCCCGTGTGGAACTTCCTCATCAGAAACTTCTCCTCCCCCGTTTCAAAGATGTACTGTACCATGCGGCTGTCGTTGAGGTTGGTGCTGTTGAAGCGGATGCAGTACCACTCCTTGTTCTTCACCGGCGGGCCTGTGCAGAAGGGTTTAGCCACCTTCCTTGTCCCCTCGCACCAGTAGCTGGTGGTCACCGCGGATAAGGCAAAAGCAAACGCCACAAAGTTGAGGGTGAGCGCCAGAGAAGCCCGCCGCCCGCGCTCTAGCCTCATGGTCGAGGCAAGGCCAGAGGAGATGAAATGAAAAGGCAACTAATCCTGGCTTTTGATATGTAGCCACCGTGTTTCGCCTCCCAGCGGATATATCAAATCTTCATAATCTTGTTGCATTTGGGGCTCCTTGGGTGAGAAATGTGTACATCTCTCTGCCAGCTCTTCTGATATGCTGCCACCTTGATGAAAGGGTTCATCTTCTGCACTCCCACAGAGACAATAGAAACCCATGGTAGTCTTTGTTTTCCTTCATTTGAACTCTTTGAACTGTCCCTTCTGTGATGCCACTCCAGCCTTATCGCTCCTCCCCTTCTACAAAGCTTTGCCTGCAACATTATCCATTACAAATGGCAAATTATAGTCCAGACTTCCTTTGAACATATTAGTAAAAAGCAGAGATTACAACGAGCTTAGATTATAATCCAGAACACGGCTGAGTTTTTTGCATTTGCAAAGTAATTGCAGCCACAGGCACAAGATCAAGTCCCTTTTTACAGTTGGTGACCCGTGACATAATGTGGACAGTCTCATATGAAAATCCATTCAGTGTGTGTGCGTGTGTGTGTGTGTGTGTGTAAGCAGGGCAAATCTCTTCTAACAGCCTGCTGATGTAGCACACAAATGAAGACAAACTACTTAGAAGTTTAGTATCTGAAGGAGACAGATGGTAGGAGGAAACATCTGCTGCCCTTGCTCTGATGCTTTTGTCTATAGTTTACTGTCATTAAACTTGTCATAATTTTCTGCAGCTCGAGTTTCACTAACCAATGCGTCATCTTTGCTTTGAGCTGTAGGCAAAATATTTTAAAAGCTGACACACACGGCTGAGTTGCATATTTTCCTCACCTGTTGTTAGAGGTATCAAATAGACTTGCTCAACTTAAACATCCCTTTGGAAGCATTTGTCATCTACACCTTATTGCCAAAAGTATTTGCTTGTCTGCCTTCACACATGTATGAACTTGAGTGACATCTCATTCTTAATCCATAGGCTTTAATATGATGTTGGCTGACCTTTTGCAGCTATAACAGCTTCAACTCTTCTGGGAAGGCTTTCCACAGGTTTAGGAGTGTTTATGGGAATTTTTGACCATTCTTCCAGAAGCACATCTGTGAGGTCAGACACTGATGTTGGATGAGAAGACCTGGCTCACAGTCTCCGCTCTAATTCATCCCAAAGGTGTTCTATCAGGTTGAGGTCAGGACTCTGTGCAGGCCAGTCAAGTTCTTCCACACCAGACTGGCTCATCCATGTTTTATGGACCTGCTTTGTGCACTGGTGTGCAGTCATGTTGGAACAGGAAGGGGCCACCCCCAAACTGTTCCCACAAAGTTGGGAGCATGAAATTGTCCCAAATGTCTTGGTAAGCTGAAGCATTAAAAGTTCCTTTCACTGGAACTCCTGAAAAACACCCCCACACCATAACCCCCCCTCCACCAAACTTTACACTTGGCACAATGCAGCCAGACAAGTACCGTTCTCCTGGGAACCACCAAACCCAGACTCATCCATCAGATGGCCAGACAGAGAACACGTCTCCACTGCTCTAGAGTTCAGCGGTGGCGTGCTTTACATCACTGCATCCGATTCTTTGCATTGAGCTTGGTGATGTAAGGCTTGGATGCAGCTGCTCAGCTGTGGAAACTCATTCCATGAAGCTCTCTACATACTGTTCATGAGCTAATGCAACCTCTGTGTACTATGACCCTCAGCATCCACTGACCCTGCTCTGTGATTTTATGTGGCCTACCACTTCATGACTGAGTTGCTGACATTCCCAATCACTTCCACTTTGTTATAATCCCACTAACAGCTGACTGTGGAATATTTAGTAGTGAGGAAATTTCACAACTGGACTTGTTACGGAGGTGGCATCCTATCACGGTACCATGCTGGAATTCACTGAGCTCCTCAGAGCGACCCATTCTTTCACTAATGTTTGTAGAAGCAGTCTGCATGCCTAGTGGCAAGGGAAGTGACTGGAACACCTGAATTTGGATGTGTGATGATTTGGATGTGTGAGTGATGACTTTATTTGCAATCTCCCAAAACACTGTAAGGCCCCCCCCCAAAAAACAAAACAAAAAAACAAAACAAATAAACAAACAAACAAAAATCATCATGGGGGCTGCATGGACTAAATGAACTAAACCAGCTGGGCTGCCCACATAATTAATTCCCTCACGGGGGGCCCTAAATGGTAGCCCCACAGTTCACCTACACCTACCCGATATGAGCCCCTATGGCCTTTTTTGCAGGGTTAGCACATATGTTTTGGACCTACAGTTAAGTAGAAAAATTTCCCTTGAAAAACTAACATTAGCCAACATTAGAAAGAAAGAGAGTTTTATCTAAAGAAGCTCGTCTGGCCAAACAGTGGATAAATCTCACTGACATCAACAGAACTTTTGATGTTTTGGAGGGATTTGTTTTTGGTTTTGGGGCTCATTTCTAACCCTGAGCTGCTAACATGGACAAGTTATTTCAAGTTAAAGCAGAATACTGTATTGAGTGGATAAGGTCATGTAATTAATTCATAATCTTCAACATCAGCTAATATTACAAATTGCCAGGTTTCCTGAAGCTTGGTGGGTAATGTTATCACTAGCTAGTTGGCTAGTGTTGGCTAGATTGCTTCACTGGCTAAAGTAATCCATGATACAAACTTATTTAATTGATTTAGCCATCAGTAAATCTTGTAATGTATGAAACTAAAATATATAACTAACAGCACACAGCAGTTTGTAACCTAGCGACACAGCATGTATCTGATGTTCAACTCATTCAATTATACTGATACTCAGGTAAGCAGTATATATACTGGTCTCAGTTGTTCATTACAGTATTGTGAGTACAAACAACTCTGCAGCTCATTTAACAGCCATGTTTGTCAGCCATGTTTCCGAGATCCCGAATATTCCCTCTGTAACATCATCATGTTTTTGTAGACAAATCCAGAATATAATAAAACAAAGTCACATAAACTAAAACATGAAAGCTTAAAAAGAAACCGCACTCCAGGATTATTGTGATGTAAATCCACAGTAATGACCATGATAAACTCATGTAGGGACAATTTGTCTTGACTGTGTTACACAATATCCACTACAGCCCCATACAGTCAGAAGATTTAAAAGGCCACGTTAAACAGGCTTCATTTTACACAGAGGCAGAAATTAAACAAACAAAAATAAAAAATAAATGTGATATGCTTCTTGTATTGGCCATCTGTATGTCTGCCACATTACTGTCATTTATGAGGTATGTAAGCGTGGACTGAGTGATTCCCGTTAAATGCACAGAGATTATACTGAACATTAAATTTGGTGTAATAAATTACAAACTCAGGACTCTTAAGTCGAGCATTACATTTCATCATGTGGTAAGCTGGTTGGTACAGTGAACAGTTCCCAGGCTTAGTGCTTTTTACATAATACCTGCCAGGTTATGACAGACAGATGTGAGGTTTTGAGCGAATGCCTTTTCCCCTGATGCTCAACATTTTGCGCAATTTAAAACGAAACCTTAACGATTATGTAAAAGGAAGTGATGGCACTTCAACAGTTAAATGAATGACTGGGCCTTTACCTAATCTGATTTTGCAAAGGTAGATGCAGCTTTACAGAGAGATTCTCCCAGATTATATTCAGCAAAGGAAGATACAGGATTTATTAATTTTCTCCAGCTTTAGCTTTATTTAAAATAAAGAAAAATCTAAATAAATGTGCAATTGTTTTCATTTATGTTATCATAGCCGGTGCACCTCGCACAGGATGAAGCAGGATTATAATCAGCTGTTATGTGTGTCAGCACTGACCTCTTGGTCCCTGACGTGTGAGACCTCCCAGTAGATTATTGTGGATTAATGCTGATGCTGATCACAATATATCACAAATCTCTCTCTATATATACCTACAGTTATGGTTAGAAGTTCACATACATTCATCATTTTGATTAAAGAGTGTGCAGCATATAATGCATGTTGTAGAAATATTTTGGGGGTTATTGCAGGAGAAACTGCAAGCTCATTTACACCACCAGTCAAGAGATTTATTATATCTTCTAATATAGTCTAAGATACGGAAGTTCAATCCTGTGAAATGCTTCTGTCGTCTTCTAAGGAGGAATAACAGCGCAATAAAGTTCAAAGCAGATAGATGTAGATGGATCAAATATGTACAACTCAAGGAGCAGTAATTCTTATTAATCTTACTGTGCCAGTCATTAAACAATAGGATAAGTGGGCTGTAGTATGCATGGTGCTGTGTTTATTAAATGCCTCATGGCTTAACAATCAATTAATCAGGTCAGGGGAAAAGGTGCCCAAACCTTTCAATATCTTATAATTTCTAGCAAAAGATTTGACATTATTCTTGTTAGCAGCGCACACTCTGGTGTAAATCGGCTGATGAGGTTGTAAACTTGCAGCTTTTTCTGGTAGTGTGGTTTCTTTTGTCCACCTGAGAGCGCCGAGTCTGCTTACTGGCTTGACGTGTCTGCGGTGGGAGCAACAGTAGATGAAGTAAGCAGAGGAAGGTGGTGCTGTACTCTGGACAGCAGTTTAACACAGCACCGCTCAGTCAACCGGTCAAAACCACCTTCTTCTTTACTTACTGAACAATTTGAATGCTGCAGTGTTTTTATGAATCACTTGTAGGAACTGCCAGATGTCACATGACCAAATATCAGTCCAAGTGAGCCCTTGGTTCGACTAGTTGCCACAGTTTGCATCCCGGAATACAAAGCACATTTGGCTACAGGAAGGCATTGTGTAGCTATAATTGATATATTATAACTAAATATATTTTCATTCATTACTTTTAATACTACTTTAAACATTAATTTAGTAACTTATAACATGATTAATTGTTCTCCTCCAATCCAGAATGCAGTAATGTGCTTTTACACTGCATATGGCTTCTTATTAACAGGGTAGCGAGGAATTGACTGGGGGTCGCCCAGTCACAAAGGACGTGACAAAGAACTAAACACAAATGAAGGCTTAAATACGCAAAGTAATTAGGGAGAGAGGACACAGGTGGGGAAAACAAGACGCATGTGAACAGAATCTAACTAACGAGACAAGGGGACACAAAACTGAACACAACGCACACGAGACAGGAAGTAAGTACCAAAAGATCAAAATAACCTATAACTCCAGCACATAGTCCAAAAATATAATTGCAAGAACACAGGAAAGTAGAAAAACTCTTAATTAAGGACCAAGAATAAACTGAAAACACTGGGACCACAATAAAAACAAATTCTCCTGTTCAGGCAAGTAAATACAGTATTTTTCGGACCATAAGGCGCCGCATTATAAGGCGCACTATCAATGAACGGATCTATTTTCAAGCATAGGGCGCACCGGGTTATAAGGCGCATGATAAAAACATATGTAGAGCGAAGCAAAAGCGTCAGGTAAGTCGAACTTTATTCAACTCATTCACAATAACTCAGAATATTGTTCAGTTGTAACAAATACAGAAAAATACCCTCACATTTTAAATTCCTCATCTTCAGTGTCTGAGTTGAACAGTTGGGCGATTTCAGCATCAAGCATGCCGGGTTCCCTCTGTCATTATCCGAGTCAGTCTCATTGTTGTTACTGTTTTGTTTTGGTTGCGGCAAACAGCAACCATTTAATTGTTAATAAAAGGGCAACTTTTGAGACAGCCAACAGCGAGTTTTGTTGCACAAAAGTTGGCAACAGCGCCGGCCGCTGATCACTAGATTACGCACAAATATCCGGGGCAGTATAGATGAAAATAGGCCGGAACATGTAGAATTTACTGCGTATGGTTTTTATTTTTGGAACAATGTTTCCACTTCTTGTTGAATTTATCTCCGGCAGCTTCGACTGCTTTCCACACCTGCTGCGCCGCACTCACAGCTTGTTCCTGTTTAATATCGTCAATAGAGTCATTTTGTGAATCGATGATGGACTATTTAAGAGAATTCAATGAGGCCTTTGAACTGATATGCCAGACTGGAGGAAATATCGCTGCAGACCATGCAATGGTACCGGGGTCATGCCATCCGCGCTTGAAAAGAATTTGCGCATTTACATCAGTATATGCGGTTCAACCCGTGGTGCCTTTAGTTGCACCTCGTAAATTTAGCTATCTATACTTTAACAGACTTAAATAATATAATTTAGTGCATTTTTGTAATAGTTTGCATATTCTATACAAACTAAAGTGACACGCAACATAAACAACACTATACAGGCATATTTGCATATCTCCAAGAGTATCATAATCAGGTTGTTACAAGCATATAGCACCATGTTCATACTCATAGTTTATTTGTGAAAAGGCAAGTTCCAAATGGTTAATGCAACATTTGGCTACTATTAGATAGTTATCAGATAAGTCAAATGCATTATGATACCTAGATTCAATAACATAGGTACATGGTTGTAACTGTGTGAAAAAGATCTAATCAAACTGTTATCAACAATTAAAATTCCTGTTCACCCAATCCTCAAGTACATCCTTAGTCAATCTCAAGTGAAATGGCTGTAGACATTTAAAAATTTTGCAGCGTAGAAATAGAAATATGGACACAATCACTGCTGCATCAGCAGATATTCAAAAATACATAAAAAAAATTCAAATCAAATTGTTTTCTGCAAACACCACCATATCATCATTAAACATTTCCTCCACTACACCTGAGACCATTTTCAAGTCAAATAACTGTAGGAATATGCACCTAAAGGCACCACGGGTTGAACCAAATTCTTTTCAAGCGCGGATGGCGTGACTCCGGTGCAGTGGTGCAGTGGTGTGGATGCCTCGGCCATCAGCGGTCAGACGACAGCCCCCCCCCCGTTGTACGCTTTGTGCGCTTCGGAATATTTCTATATATATTAAACGTCCCTTACCAAAGTCGCACTGAAACATTTCGACATATTTTTGAGCGCAGTGTACCACATAAAATTGGTTCAAGGTCAGTCAGCACAAGGAAAATTCACACATAAGGCGCACCAGATTATAAGGCGCACTGCCGATTTTTGAGGAAATTTAAGGATTTTAAGTGCGCCTTATACAGACCAGTATTCCTGGAGTCATTAAAAAAATTATGAACAATACTTTAAAGCCATTTATATTTATCTACATCTAAATTCTGTTCCAGCTGTTTCATGGTGAACTCGGCGTGTCTGGACGGGCTCCTCTCTGCCCCCGAGGTCAGCATTATGAATCTGTGATAAGAGCAGCTCATTGTGCGCTCGTGCTTTTTATCGCCTAAGCTGGACGTGGAACTTTGAGTGATGTCACTCCTGAGTTGACTGTGTTCCAGTAACAGTCAGAATAAGAGGCTTTGTTTTGCTTCCTAGAGCTGTTCATCCATCACTAGTGGCGCCGCTGCAGCACATTCATGGATGGAGCGTGGTTGGTTATCTGTGTGTGGCAGTACAGATTACAAGTTCCACAGATTTACTGCTGTTTACACTCGCTGCTGCCATCTTGAAGTACGAAATCAAGGTTGTGCGGATTATCTACCTTTCTGAGTGGGAAGCCTTGAGTTGAGTGTTTTCACCATAGTCATCTTGGTGTTTTGAAACCAGACCTAAAGGACAAAAGGATCTGACTGAAAACAAGGACACCACATGCTGAGCACACTCTGATTTACCCTCCTTTTTGACTCTTTTTTTTAATCTTCATAATTTACAAAAAGTTCATTCAGTAAGGTATGGTCTGAAACTAGCAACTGAGTCCAAGTCATCAGAACGAGTGTTTACTGCCCAGCAAACATTAAATGGTCATCCACGAGCTGCCTTTACTCAATCCTTAGTTGAAGTGTAGCTCCAAAATGAAAGTTGCAGTGAGGTCAGAGGCGTAAGTTAGCTGTTAGCTGGATGTACTTCCTGAATGTCCTAATAATACTTTCTAGCTGAAGAAAGAAGTAAGAATGCGAAGAAATATGCACCATGAGGTTGATTCAAACTCCTCAAATGCTCCCTCAACTCGGACTTCTCACTCAGAAAGATAGAGAATCCACATCAACCCTGATTTCATACTTCAATGCAGTGTGACGTGGTTATCCCCCTTAATCTTCAAGACAGCTGTCTGGATTTAGGCAGTGATAACTATAATCCCATTCGGCACCTTGAGGGGCTCGACAGAGCAAACACAAGAGAGAGCGAACCAGCTCCGCACAAGTTTGACGACCACTTGCACGAGACAGAAGAGGTTAACCCTTCTTCAGCAGGATGGGGAATACTAAGAGCAGCGCTTTGTCAAAGGAGCTCCTGGAAGAGCTGAAGTCCAACACCAAATACACGGAGGCTGAGCTGTGCACCTGGTACCAGTCCTTCCTCAAGGAGTGTCCCAGCGGGAGGATCAGCAAGGAGCAGTTCGAGGGCATCTATGCCAGCTTCTTTCCAAATGCAGACCCCACGGCTTACGCGCGGCATGTTTTCAGGAGTTTTGACACTAATGCAGATGGCACTTTGGACTTTAAGGAGTACATTGTTGCTCTGCACCTCACCTCCGGGGGAAAGACTCTGCAGAAGCTGGAGTGGGCCTTTGGCCTCTATGACGTGGATGGGAATGGCACCATCAGCAAAAATGAAATCCTAGAGATTGTTAGGGTACCTATACTTTATTCTAATGAGATCTGTCTCTGAATATGCTGATAAGTTTCTATTTCCATTTGGCCTTTGTTTGTATGGAGCTCTGCCACATGTTTACATGGGTAAATGTTAAAAAACATTTGTGAACTTACGCACTTCCATTTACTCTGTTATTATGGAATTTTCTGCAATGAATCAAAAAAAACCAAACAAAAAAACTTTTTTCAGAAGCTAACTAATGAGCCTGTGATGATGCAAACTAGGTCATGGTTTTTGAATTCATATTACCATCCATATAATCAGTAAATCTGTCTAAATAGCCCTTCCATGGTTTAAATTTTGTTTCCTCCCTGTGAAGCCCTGGCTTTTGCTCTGCTTTAAAAACGTGCTTACTCTCCTGCAGTCAATATTCAACATGATTCCCATCGACGACCAGAAGAGACTCCCCGAGGACGAAAACACGCCGGAGAAAAGGGCTGAAAAGATCTGGACGTTTTTCGGAAAGAAGGAGAACGGTAAATTGCACTTTATTAACCCTCACCTCATTATTTACTACATATTTACAAAGCACAAGCATTTAATGATGCTTTTGTTTTGTTCTTTGCAGATAAAATCTCAGAGGGAGAGTTCATTCAGGGCGTGATGGACAACAAGGACATCCTGCGCTTGATACAATATGACGAACCTCAGAAAATCAAAGATAAGCTGAAGGAGAAGAAGCAGTAGAGCCCAGGCTAAAACCTCCTCATGTGGTTTTAAGACTCATTTTTTTGTCTAAATTTATCTTTTTTTTTATTGCAATTATTCATTTTTGGGTCTCCTCTGGTAAACTAGTCAAAGTGTTTTGTTTTTTGTCTTTGCAAAAGAAATAAGCAAATAAAGAAATTAAGCACATTTAATATTAGAAAATAAAAGCTGAGGAACTCAGAATTTTAAATTTAATGCAACTACACAGTGGAGCTATTTTAACCAGGTTAACTGCACAGTGAACCTGTGCATGTGCATGGACACAGGGGTGTCCAATGCATTTTAGTGAATGGGCTGTGAAAGGGTACGAAACAGTTAAAGTTTTGCGTGATAAATATTTTTTCTTTCTGCAGTTTTCACACTTTGCAAAATGAGACAGTCAGCTGGATCGGACCTTTTTGGCCTCCCTGGTTTAGATGCTGCACTTGTTTGAACAAGCTAAGTGGCGAAGGGATGATTACATGCTGATAAAACTTTAAAGCACACTTTTTACAATGTGCAGTGCACAATAGTTGGTTCATTATTTTTTGTGTAGTTGGTGACAGCCAAGAAGTAGTGAAGAAGTTAACTCGTCATTCATGTAAATTTTCCTTCTTTGTGTGCATGGAAAACCAGCCTGTAAAGGTGCATTTCATGTGTTGGCTGAGTGTATTTAGTGCTTTCTATGTGTCATTGTACAGCATAGAGTGTCCAACAAGGACACCCTGGCCCCGTCCTCGACTCCGACCTGTTTAACAAAGACATGGAAATGTGCTTGAAACACGTGAATTTGTCTTCACTGATATAAACTGTACACACTTTAGTTTCGCTCTTGTGCCTAAACTCAGTCAGGTTTCTGTATTTTAATCCCCGTGTTTACATTTTCCATCTGGGGTTATTTACAGGACTATTTAGTGGCACAGGAGGGGAACAATACCAAGGACAGTGGGGGCCACAGGACATCTGAATATGATCAGAAAGAAATCCAGATGAGCACACTGGTGTAGAAAACTGTGAACATTAAAAATGTCACTGTAGAAGGGTCTAAACATGACTTTGTGTTAAATACAAAATGGTGGAAGAAGGATTTAGTAATAAACACCAAAATATACTTAAAGTATGCCACCATGGCCCCAGCCTCAGGACACACCCCTGATTGTACCACATTAAATTATTTATTTTAAAACTATGTAATGCACACAGATGTAAATATATATGCCAATGAACTAAATATAAACTCTGAAACAGCTTTCGGATGCATCAAAAGGATCAGGATGAAACGACCTGAGGAAACAAGCCTTTACTGAGTGACGTAAATCCAAAAAAACAAAGTCCAGTCCAGCTTTCTGGCATGTTTTTTTTCACACTTGGATTCATTCATTAGGTTGATAACAAAGTCGGGATGAGAGCTCCTTGTTAAGGGAATTAGGCTCAGGTTAACAATCCTCCTGTATCAGCCAATCCTATTAGGAGCTGAAGGTCAGTTGAGACACACGGCCTCCTCACACAGTTAGGATAATGTGTGCTTGGCACAAGGAGCAATACACTCCTGCACAGGAGCTCGTTTGAGTCACAGTACTTTTCTGGTAAATTTTAGGCATATTTTACAATTTATTATTAATGCTTAAATTTCCCTTGTTGTTGACTGCCATCTGTCTTTTAAAGTACTGCATCACGAGGAGGCCCAGTGTGCTTTTAAACTAGCTGTATTTTTTATGTGCTGCTGCCAAATCCCACAGGAAATTTGAAGGAAAATCTGATTAAAATATTAGAGCTTGAAGGTTTGTATTTGATGAATTTGTTTGGATTTCTCACTGCCACACCGGTCCAGGCCCCTCTCTACTCCTTGTATGGTCGAGTTCCTGAGGGAATGTGCCACGTGTGGGATAAAACAGGGGAAGGTATATAATGGAAGGCCCATCCAACCATCGCTCAGCTTGAAGTTTCCATCTTTTATATACAGTTTATAATTCAAAAGTGGACCTTGGGGGCGGGGTTATGCAAATCTTTTTTTTAACCTTTACAACTATTGGTTATTGGTTAGCTGCAAAGTCATAACTGGGCAAAATATTTGCTCTCTTAAAAAGCTGGGACACCATCAAACAGTGGGAGGAGCTGAGGAGTCACACAGACAGGTCTGCTGATTTTTGTGAAGAAAATGTGAACCTGAAGATTCTTTTAACATACATTTGGAACATGAAAGGAGTAGAGCTAGTGAAGGAAGATGAATTTAAATACCTGTCAGGTGTGTTGGGGTGATCTGTGACTGAAGGAGAGCAGCAAGAGTGAAAGGGAAGGTTTACAGGATGGTAGTGAGACCTGCTGTGATGGATGGTTTGGAGATGGTGGCAGTGACAAAAAGACGATAAGATTTTCACTGGGAGGAGCCAGGATGGACGGGATCAGAAATGAATACATCAGAGGAGCAGCTCACTCTGAGCAGTTTGGAGACAAAGTTAGAGAGACGAGGCTGAGATGGTTTGGACATGTGCAGAGGAGAGATAAAAGGATGCTGAAGATGGAGCTGCCAGGCAGGAGGAGAAGAGGAAGATACAGAGGAGGTTCATGAACGTAGTGAGAAGAGGACATGCAGAGGGTTGGTTTGACAGAGGAGGATGCTGGGATAGGGTGAAATGGAGGCAAGATGATTCACTGCAGTGACCCCTAAAGGGAGCAGTGGAAAGAAGACATAAAAATTTAAAGTTTTGCATGCCTGACAAGAAATACTTTTATAGCTTTTTATGACTTTTATAGCTGTTTTTAATTTTGCAAAATGCAACTACTTCTTATTGTAGCCAGTGGCGGTCCTAGCCTGTTTGGCGCCCTGGGCGAGCATCCCTGCCGGCGCCCTCCCACCCCCACCCCCCATAGCAATCGCGCAGCAGCGCCTACCGCACTACTCCACTTGGGGGGTAATGAGCACCTGCTGTGTGGTGCATGTAGCTTTCTGCCATGGTCTGACAGACAGGTTTTAACAGAAGGTCTCCCCACCGTCAAAGGCACACTCAGAATTTCTTTTAAATTTTATTTGAAAAAACATGGAAGAAACTGAAATATTACACAGCTTCTGCTTACCTTCATCTTTGCTTATTTCTCCTGTTCTTCTTTTCTCTTTTTCCTAAACTGCACACCTGATGGCTTTGACCTTTTCCTTTCCATCTGCCGTAATTTGCACTGAAGCTGAATAGGTTATAACCACCACCCATCCACAGGGTTGTCAGATCTGACTGACAGTTGCCAGCCCAACACAACAAAACCTCCATTGAAACTCATGTTAATAGCACCAGGTGTGATATATATTTAACTAGAAGCACTCAGAGCGCAAACCTCCGCCAAGGCCATAGGGTCACTGACGCTGTAATACGTGTATCTAAATACTTTGAAATAATCTTTCATCTTTCCCAGACAACAATAACCCCCTATCCCGCAATAGTGTGTTACCTCGACCAGATCGCGGCTCCTAACCGTAGTAGGGAGACCTCTGGTCTCTACTTCGCTTGGCTCGTGGCTGGTAACTAACTTGCTCATCCATGTGGGTCACCTTCAGCAAGGCGGAGAAATGCAGCAAGTCGAAGGATTTTAGCAACAGAACTTTTATTCCTTTTTCCACCGCCACCGAACACACTTTTTCCCTCGCGCTCGTCTCCCACGCTAGCCCGCATACACACACACGGGGCAGAGAAAAGTGGGTGGTGTCTCTTAAAGGGGAAGGCTCTGCCTGTATCCCGCAATACTGAAGAATCCTTAAAAAAATTCCTGGATCCAGATCGTGATTTGGATCGCCACCAAAATTTAATCACTTCTTCCTCTTGTCATTTCCAACCGCTCCACAAAATTTCAGTGACATCCGTTCATAACTTTTGGAGTAATTCTGCTGACAAACAGACAGACAAACAAACAACGCGACCGAAAACATAACCTCCTTGGCGGAGGTAAATATACAGAGCTTTGGGTGAGTTGCCTTTATTTATAATTCAGCAGTTACTGTTGGCTGTAACCAGGCCAAAACTGTACAGGCATGAATGAATGAACCCGGCTGACTGTCTCACTCTCACGCCATCACTGCTTCACTTGACTCGCACCCCAGGCTGAGAGGAGAAGGGGGCGGGGCAGCACTGTGTGTGTGTGACGATCTAGTGAAGCAGTGACAGCGAGACAGAGAATCCCCCGCCTGCCCCTTTCCTTCTGTTACAACCTGTCTGACCATTGCAGAAAGCTACATGCAATACACAGCAGGCAGAGGGCGCCCATTACCCCACAAGTGGAGTAGTGCGGTAGGTGCTGCTGCGGCGATCGCAATGCGTTGGGGGAAGGGGGGCGGTCATGCCGCCCTAGATGAAATGCCGCCCTGGGCGGCTGCCCATGTCGCCCATATCAGAAACCGCCACTGATTGTAGCCTAAGTTGAAGAATTTCACATTTATACGTGGCCTCCTTCACTTGCATGAACATCTGAACCTTGTACTGAGAGTTCCAGTGAACGAGAATCAACTCCAGATCTTTTATCAGTTTAATCTGGAATAATGTAACTTGCCAATCATCCAATTACTTTTGAGTTAATGCAAAATGTTTGTAAAATCTCTTGAATTAAAGCTGAATTGATCACATATTGATTGCATCCTTGTTCAAGTATTTATGGACCTCACTGTAGGCGTAAAATGTGAAAAAAATCAATAATCATATTTGGATTTATTACATTAAAATCCATCCATAAGAAACTGCACGTGTTATCTCAGAAGCAGGCAACTCGATGATTATGATTTTTAACACTTTTTTTTATTAACATCAACATCTTCTTGCAGCTGTAACTGCCCGGCAGAGTTACATAACGACACGCTGTGGCATTTAATTT
This sequence comes from Archocentrus centrarchus, assembly GCF_007364275.1. Lineage (NCBI taxonomy): Eukaryota > Metazoa > Chordata > Actinopteri > Cichliformes > Cichlidae > Archocentrus > Archocentrus centrarchus. The sequence goes on along the minus strand of NC_044353.1, from coordinate 5,314,673 downwards.
TCAAAGAGATTTATTTTGGACACTGCATTCCTCAGTACACCGTCGGGACAGAGGTCACCTGTGATCCAACATTCTTAAAAACATCGGGAAAATCGGATTAAACTCACATTAATGAAAACACTCACCACAGGAGGGCAGTTAACTCAACCGTTATGTCATTGTGGATTCTTGTCAAGAACATTTTGTTGAAACATAATAACTCGTCACACTTAGTGCACAACATTGACACACACACTGATAAAACCAATACAACAGATACACTATTTCAAACCTACACATGAACCTGTCAGGGGGTCAAAGCAAAGTCTGAATGTGCTGCAGTGAACGGATGGTCAGTGTTTCTCATAAGGCAGGTTAGCATTTTTTTTTTTTTTTTTAAGTGCCCGGCAGCTGGATTAAGATCTTTATTATTTCATTTTGTCCTCTTGGGAACACAGAAAAGAAAAATGCATCAAAAACAAACGACAAAATGTAAAGACAGTGACAGACAAACACGTATGTAAACACTGACACGTAGTCTACATGCAGTCTCTGATAAAACGACTTTTCTCAGCTGGCTTTGCTTCTCTTTCAGTTCCACTTCCTGCTGCATGTCGACCCTTAACCCCCCCCAATAAAACAGACAACATTGTACAGTGCAAACATCTAGCCAGTATGTACAAATGTACACAGATGCAGAGAAGAATAAATCAAGGACATTCCAGGTATATAACCGTTAGGCACTAAAAGGTGTTTCAGTGTAATTTGGACCACCTTTTTTTTTTCTCCACGCTGATCCAAAATTAGACCCTGGCCTAAATCCGATCGACCGTGTCTTGGGACTTGTGCTGAGTGTAATCAAATCCCGATTCCAAAAACACTTGGAAAAGTTGAGGTTTCTGGATATTAATGCTGTACACTTTGTTTTTTTTTTTTTGTTTTGTTTTTTAAAAGTGGGAGAAAGCTCCGAGATTAAGGACAAGATACAGAATACCTTGTTTAACTTCAATAAACTACACAGAAACAACCGTCATGATTCCACAGAGTGTGCAGCGCTCCACATACAGTGAAAGCAAGATATTCAAAACATGCATTTCCACCAAAATGGACCAGCAAAATATGAAAATATATCATATTCATCCCAGGATCTCAGTATGCTTCAGTATCCAAAATAATATCAATAATCAGACCTTTTTGTTTTTGTTTGTTTGGTTTACTCAGACTGGAAAAGTGTTGGCTGACGCTAAACTGAACAATTCAAAATACAACTATTTTTTTTTTAATAATCTCAACTTTACAACAGGTAAACAGCAGAATATGTTAAATGGCATTCAGTAAGCTAGGGGGGGGATTATGATGGGGTTTAAATTTAGAGGGAACATGCTGGTATTTGGGTCCATTACTGTTTGCTGTTCTGTTTTCCTCCTCGTTGTTCCACTCAGAGAGAAGATAAGCAGACCTCAGACGTCTGAACATGCACCGTCCCCGGATCAGTGTATCAGAAGTGTTCTTGGACTCTGTGAATGCATTTTAATACCAAAGACAGGACGGCTGATCCCAGGTCAGATCAGGACGGGCTATATGTCCATATCCACAGGCCGAACCTCGCTGGTTTTGTTCTCCTTCACCCACAGCTCTCTGTCTTTGGCTGGCTCCACGCTCTGCAGCAGCTGGTCGACCGGCTCGACCATCTGGAAAGATATTAACGGTAATGTGACCTCATGAAACTTCAGGCTTCACTCGAAACACTTTAAGGTCAGGTACAGCGTACAGGATGTGCTGAGTGAAGTTGGTTGGCTTACCAGACAAACAAAACATCAAATTTTATATAACATTACATAATCCACTACATGGAAATAATCTCTGGGTCTGAGGGGTAATGTGTGAATTTTTCACAGATTTGATTGATTTTATATGCAGTAACACAAACATGATCAATTACAGTAATGTATTATTTCAGCTCTCTCCTCCCTAAAACAGGCCAGTACCACCAACCTGCCTGTCAGTTTGGCTGCAAAGAGCACCCAGCGCGACCTCGAGGTTTAACACTTGATGAAGCCAACAGAACCACATCAGCCACAAAAAAGCTGCAAATGCGTGTCAGGGGTGATTTCTTTTTAGTGTACTTGATCTATTCTAGGGTTTAATCCCGGGATCCGGGATTCCCGGGAAATGCGATCAGAACCATTTCCCGTTTCCCGGGAAACGTTAGACGGGAAACCGGGAAAAAAGTCGCGCGCGTCGATTTGACTTTCAGAAAGAAAAGAAAGCTTCAGAATGTTAAATTTAAAGGAAATATTGAGAGAAGGGTTCGTTTAATGCGAAAAGCATTACTCTTCATTTCAGGCACGTTCAGCCTCCGTTTAAGGCTTCAGCCTTCATCTCAAGCGTTTTAATAGAGGTATTACACAGTTGTGCTTTTTTCCTCTTTAATTTGTTGAAATCGTAGGCAATGTGTTTACCCTAAGGTATTTTGTATTATATAATTTTATATTATTATATATTGTTATATTGCATTATATAGCCTATAAAATATGCCTGCCCTGAACAATAAAGAAATATCTGTTTAACTTCGAGTGTTTCTTTTCCTCGTTTGCAGCCGCTTACTAACAACCATGAATTAGGATACGGGCCTAATGTGTGAAGAAATTATCATGAAATAGATTGCTTTAACATATTTCGCTTTTAAAATGGAGTTGAGTAAAATGTATATTTTTTTAGGCTATAAGGATTGGCCAGTTTTTCAAAAGACGATTCACAGCGAACCTACTTTAACCCTCAGACACGGTGTTATAAATTTGCTGTTGCCAGAATGGCAATGACCAAGTCGTGGAGCATTACTCAAGGCCCTGTGTTATGCCATATTATAGTGTAGTACGGTAGTTAACTTTTCAATGACTATTACAGCGTTCCACTGGTGGAGATATAGTGCAACAGATGTCGCCACGACAGCGTGGCTGAGCCTTTATCAATGCTGTGTGGAGATGAGCCGTATTGTTTTGCACCAGCAGTTGTAAAATATCTTGGTATAATTCCATGTACAATGGAGGAATATTCGAATTATATTTGTTAAGAGAGTGTTGAGGAACGATACAACACCGCATATCTCGAGCACTCGAATGTCGAGATGTAGGTTTTATTGCGTTAATCAAGCCGACGTTGCCCCCTACTGGGCATAACAGGACATAGCTGGAAAGCTACCTCTACAATATCACAATAGGTTAAGGCCGACACAGGCTACAGAAGGCCTAATTAAAATAAAAAAATAAATAAACTTTTTCCCGGGATTCCCGGGAAATGGCTCGTCATTTCCCGGGATTTGATTCATGTCATTTTCGGGAAAAATATTAAACCCTAATCTATTCCTAGTTCCCATTGCTTTAGAGTTTATTCCTCCCTCAGTGTTCCTCCCTCTTGTGTCAGGTCTCCTGTGTTTGGGTCGTGGATTTGTTTTCACCGTTTAGTTATCACATTTCCTGTTTTACTGCAGGGGCTTGTGTTCCTTTTGCTTTGCTTTTAGTTTTGCTTCCTTGTCTCATCCTCTGTAATTTAGTTCATCTGTGTGTTTCCCGGATGTCTCCACTTCCCTAATCATTGCTCTGTGTATGCTGTCTCAGGCTCCCCTTGTCCTTTGTCAGTTCATCCCCATAGCTCTTCTCTGTTTCCCCTCACCCCTAGTGTAATGTGTCCCTTAGTATTTTTCTAGTGTTTCCTTTTTTTTTTTAGTTTAAATGGTTCTTATATAGCACTTTTCTACTCTACCTGAGCACTCAAAGCGTTTTGCTACAACATGTTTTCATCCACCCATCATTACAAGCACTTTTTTCTACCCCAAAGTGCTTTCTATCTAACATTCACACACATTCACACTCTAGTGAACACATCAGAGAGCAACTTGGGGTTCAGTGTCCTTCCTGAGGATACTTTGGCATGCAGACTGGAGCAGCCAGGGATTGAACCACCAACCTTCCAATTAGCAGATGACCTGCTCTACCTCCTGAACTACAGCCAGCTGCGTTTCCCTTTCGCATTTAGTTTTGTCTTTGTCGAATGTCATCAGCCATCATTAAAAACGGCTCGCTTTAAGTTTAATCCAATTTGCTTCTACGTGTCCTGCTCTTGGGTCCTCACTCCTCCACGCTCAACATGGTCACCGTCCACTGGCTGTGACACAGAGAGGCAAGACTGAAGGGTTTTGGACATGTGCAGTGGAGGGATGGTGGATATACTGGACAAAGGATGCTGAAGATGGAGCTGCCAGGCAGGAGGAAAAGAGGAAGACCACAGAGGAGGTTCATGGATATAGTGAAGAAGGACATGCAGAGGCGGATGCTGGAATAGGGTGAGATGAAGAAGGATGATACACTGTGGTGGCCACTAAAGAAGAAGAAGAAATGCTCTGAACCTGCCCTGAAGGAGTCCAGAGATTTTAATTCAGAATTATTTGAGTCTGATGCCTCTCTCCTATAAAGTCTCTGCGCTAACAGAGGCTAAACTAGAGCACAAGATTACTTTGCAAACTCACATCTGTACTAGTCTGGCTTCACTGAGCTTCAGTGTTGATACACATTTAAAATGTTCCTCCATACAGACGAAAACAAAAAGTCAGTAAGTCCAAATGTAAAAGCTACACGACTCAAAGATGATCGTGTTGGTTTCATCTCTGGTGCGTCTGTCACCTCTGTGGAGTTCATGTTGTCAGCTGGCACACAGAGAAGCGCCCTCGTTATGTTTCTTCCCACAGCGCTGACAGAAAACGTCTCGTCACATTCAAAGGCTTTTGCTCCTAAACAAGTGGAACATCTGGGTGGGTTTCTCCGAGGCGCTGCGAGATCCTGGGTCGCTTCAAAGGCCGACCCAGGATCGCTGAGGGCTCGCTCTGTCACAACACCTACGCTCACCAGCTCAAGAGGCACGTACATCACGTCACAGCAGCTGAAATCTCTGCTGAGGGTTCGCTCAGATTTCTGATGCGCTGATCACTGATGTTGACTTCATTTGGCCTCCTGTTTGTTCCAGATGACTTCTTCAGATCTTTTATATTTTAATCACACATGAGAAAGATAAGGAACATGTTCTTTTAAAATGCTGAAATTGGGAAATTTGGGATTTTTTTCCCCCTTAATTCTGGCACAAAAATGACAGAAAATATTCATCAAATATCAAATTGTTTGCCAGTTTTTCCATAATTAGAACTAATCTGGACTCCTTCTGGCACTTATGCCTCAGTTCAGGCACTGGCACATGTTCTGTAGGCCAGATATGTCACATGGGCCACACATTGTCCCAATGTACCTGACATCGGGCCCATATAAGGTGGACCTATGGCTGAACTCAGGAAGCCAGGTGACACCAGTGAAGGTCTGACTGTGGCCCAAAGAAAACTGCAGGTTATTTATGTATTGGATGTATTTATTTATGATTGGATTTGGAAAAAGGGAACACAGTGGAATCAGTTATCATATTGAGTTCACACTGAGGCTTCAGTGTGTGGGAACATCGATCTTTTCTAACACGTCTAGAGTCTTAAGGATGATCTGTAAATATAAAATGATTACCAAAAAATAAAAAAATAAATTTTTGGTTTGGGGGATTGATTTACAGATTTGGAGAATCAAAGTTCTCATGATTATTTTCTTTTTAGCAATCCTCAAAAAACAGCAAGAAACTGTTACAAAGAAACAAAACCAAGAAATTGAGTTAAATTTAAAAAAAGGCAACAAAAAGGCTGCAGAGATTACAGAAAGACTAAAAGCTGCTACAAAGATGCAGAAAATGGCTACAAAGGAAGAAACAGCGCCAAGAGATGCAGAATGACAGCTGAAAAGAGACAAAACCGCCATAACACAGAACAAAAACAGAACAAAAACAGATCCCAAAATCACAACAGAAGCCAGAATTATAGAACAAAACTTCCACAAAGACCCACACAAAACAATCAGAGCACCACACTCTCAGCTGGGGAGGTAACGTCAACACAATATGTCTATGAACAAAGTGCAGGAGACACAAACTCACACTCTGATTGAACATGTCCGTTTCATGCCGCAGGGTCGTGTACTGCCGTAAATGCTGCTGAATCCACTCAATCCGCTCCACCTCCAGTTTCTCCAGCTCCTGCAGGGACAAAGGAAGACAGACGTCCCAGTTAGAGAGACAGCTCTGCTGACATCAGATCAGCCTCCTGCATCACTGAGCAGACGCCCCACCACTGAGTATGTAGAAACTTTCTTTCACATTTGATGGTGATATAATAAAGATGTGAACATAAGGCCTTATTACTAATTTAGGAACTATTATATATTTTAGATGTTATAAATTCATGACCAGATTCATACAAGTTATAGACAAATACCTGAACACTATGCTATCCTTCTTAGATTAGGTTTATGGTAACACATCACAATAACCGTTATAATAACTTTAAAAATGGTTAATACTCTGTAATGCCTGGTTATACAGGTGATATTTATAACACTTCTTAGTGAGGAGGTGGAGCTTAAATCAGTGCGTGGCCTTTTCCTCTCACTCCTGTTTTTGGTCCTTGTTTACGTTCACTTGCTGTTTGGTCAGATGTAGGAAAAGGTTCCTCAGCCAGTGGAGATCTGATCTCGTGGGCCAAAACTGGTTGCGGTGTGACGGCAAAAATCTGAACCACACACAGACCGATGTTAACGCTGTTCTCGAGTACAGCAGGAAGCAAGAAATACTGAGCGGATAATTGCAATGAAGAACTTCGATGCACGTGTCTTTATCCTTTTAGTACAACATTTGACTGACAACTAATTTGGTTGCAAAACGGTTGGCGAAAGATGGCCATGCAGCATCCTTGTACACAGACTAGAATTACAGAGCCTGTTTTTTTTGTTTTTTTGGATCAATTTTAAGCTATTCTCACGTTAATTCTGTTTCATTTATTGCACTGAATGAACTTAACGTGCCTGGATGTCACAAAAACCCTGACGCAGCATCAGAAACCTGTGATGGGAGCGCTTTGGTGTGTCCTAATTAGCTGAGTGTGGGAAATGTCCAGGTCAGGTGTACCAAATGTCACTTATTTTTTTTACTATTCACAGATTCAGAGAATACAAATACAAATTCAAAGCACCATATTATATAAAAGATTTCTCTTTAAAAACGTTTATAAGTAATTTTGACTCACAGAGATGAACACTTTAAATGTAAGTGAACTCACCATGCTGGTTGTCACCATTTCTTCAAACCACTTGGACTGGGTTTGGTTGTAGAGGTCCACGCAGCGCATCAGGTCATCTCCTGGAGAAAACAGACAGCGACACCGTGAGAAGAATTGCTGAGGGTGTTTTATTTAGTTTCAGCTCTGAATGACTCTTTAACATGTGCTGCAAAGCCTGTAATGATCAGCAGAGGGCGCTCAGGAATCAGCACTCAGTGAGTGCCGCTCCATCACAGCGCTGTAGTATAAATGTTGAGCATCTGTAAAGACAAGATAAACATTTGTTTGTTGCACAAAGTAAAATATCTTTGTTTTCCTCTAAGTGTGTCTTTTAATTAAAAAAAAAATCTAAATGTAGATCATAGTAATCAAACAAATCTTATAAAAGATTAACTGACTATATTAGGAAATAATTTTGACTCAGAATGGCTAAAATAAGAAGTAAAAAGAAGACGATTCATATATCTTGTTTTGAGCAGCCACCTGTCCCACATGCTGATATGACCTTTATTGTTTCCCCAAAACGCACTTTCTGAGGTTTTCTGTGGTTAATGATCAGAAACATATCAAACATCCAGAGTACCAATGCTTGCTTTTGTTCTTAAAGCTTAAAGGTGTTTTATTGTTATCTCACATGGATATCACCTGTGCTTATGAAGTTATGGGGGCTCAAAAATGCTGAAAAAAAAGGGGCCATAATTCAACCTGCCCCTGCACACCACGAGGATCACAAATGTGGTTTCTGGCTCTGAAAAATGAAGACAACACTTTAAAACTGTATTCTGTTTAATGGCCATCAGGGGGCGATGTCTGTGAAGATAAAAACATTTGTGGTTCTATTGAAGTGAGTATGGCAAAATGTCCTTCAGACCTGACGTCTCTGAACACTTTCCTGATGACTTTAGGGGCTCAGTCACTCATTGGTTAATGACTTGTGATTGAAAAGTCATTAGCCAATGAGCATGCGGTTTCACAGTCAGATCCGCCCCTCACTCATCACATCCAGTTTGAAACATGATGGTGAAAATGCTCATCTAATGCTTCAAACCCAGAGTCCACACATCAGTGTGTGAGGTCACTGTAGCTACATCCATGTCTAATAAACTGATCCTAAACTTCCTGTTGATAAAGAATAATTAGCTGACCAAAGTCTGCAGGAAGTTTACGCTCTTTGTCTCCTTAAACTCAGACAGTAAAACAGGAAAAACAAAGAGACTTATTGAAATCCCTTCAGTGCAGGTAAAACAGGCAGAACACATCCCTGCGTTTGGCAGCAAGTGATATTTGGCCCAACTTTAAGGTAGCAGCAGCACAAAGCTGACATCATTCGCCTGAGCCCCGTAAGTGTTATTGATTAGTGTTGTGAACCGTGACTGATCTACTGAGGGGAGGAGGGACAGATTAGCTCCTGCAGAGCTTTTCCTCTCCACAGGAGAACTGTGAGGGGAAACGATTACAACAGGACCTTTCCTTATTAGGATACCCCCCCCCGCCCCACCAACCATGCATCCACACAGTCTGTAGAATATTTAATCCATGATTGAAATGTTTGCTTCCACCCTGCAAACAGATATAGAGGATGTAAAATATATATAAATATTTTTTATTTTTGTATTTAATTCCACATCATTTGTTTGTTGCACAAAGTAAAATATCTTTGTCGCAACACACACGTGGCTGAGCGCCCAAACCTTCGACTGGTGCTGTACGTTTGATTTCCCAGTGCAGTGCAGCCAGATGAGCTTAGCTTAGCATAAACGGTAGAAACAGTAGGAAAGAGCCTGTCGCCGTCTAACAGGAACAATAAGACTGGTTTCCATTTCCTCATTTCTTTGAACAAAAACTGGCCCAACTTGTCCAAAATGTCAAACTAGTCCTTTACACTAGAAATGAGGGGACTTATAAACACATCAAAAACCTTTTTTATCTTTTTCTCACAGACGCGCTTTTAAATCTGAATGTTCTTGTTCTTTTCTCCAGCTGTGTCACATTCCTGTGGACTTCCTCCACTCACAAACTTCCCTGAATTTTCCATTTATTACTTGAAGACGGCACTTTTGTGGAACTTTGACCTCTGACCTGCTTGTGTGGATTTCCGCCTGGCCTTCTTTATGTCCTCCTCCGTCTTATTGCTGAGTTTAATCTCCAGCTGCTGGGTTTTCACCTCCAGATCCTTCTGCCTGTCTGCCAGAGCTTTACGTGCCTGCAACACACACACACACACACACACACACACACACACACACACACACACACACACACACACACACACACACACACACACACACAGAAACAATGAGCCATTTGTGATAATCCTCAGATTTACTGTACCTACAGTCATTACAGCCTTTTCATGTTGGCTTCTGACATCCGAGCTGCGATCCCGGTCTCATCCTCTAATCTTTTCTTAATCCATAACATTGAGTCTTTCCTCTTATTCTGTGCATAGGCAACTCTCCAAGGTCGTAGTGTGATTGTGTTTGAAAGGTAAACATACGGTAATATAATAAGAGTGACGTGAGCCAAAACACTGCTATCAACAGGAGACATTCAGCAGCAGATATTTGTTCAGTTTTATCCGTGTTCAGACCGGAAACACCCAAAAATACTCAATTAAAACACAAATCTATGTTAATATTCTGCCTCATAATACAAAGATAAACTAACTAAACAGTTATTTTTATTAGTATATAAATCTGATGGCTATGTTTCTCAGTTAATCTCTACTGAAAAACAGTGCAGGACCTTAGTGTGGAAAAGTATGTAAAAAGTTGAATATAATACAGTAAATTGGCTACATGAAGGGGAAGGGCTAAATAAGTCTATCCATCTAGCTTCTCCTGCTTATCCAGTCCAGTTCACAGGGGCAGCAGTCTAAGCAGTGATGCCCAGACCTCCCTCTCCTTGGCTACCTCCTACAGCTCTTCTGGAGGATACCAAGGTGTTCTCAAGCGAGCCAAGAGATGGGTCCTGGGTATGCCCCAGGGCTTCCTCCCAGTGGGCCATGCCCAGGAGGCATCCTGGTCAGCTGCCTGAACCACCTCAACTGCCTGCTTTTGATGTGGAGGAGCAACAGCTCTACTCTGAGTCTGTACTGAATGACTGAACTCCTCAAACTATCTCTAACGGGGAGCCCAAACACTCTCCAGGGGAAGCTTATTTCCACCCCTTGTATCTACAATCTCATTTTTTTGGTCACTACCCAGAGCTCGTGATCATAGGTGAGGGTGTGATCGTAGATTGACCTTAGCTTTGAAGCTCAGCTCTCTCTTCACCGCAACAGACCGATGCTGCGTTCGCATCACCGCAGACGCTGCACCAATCCATGAGTCAGTCTCCCCCTTCACCCCCCCCACCCCACCCCCCCCCCCCCCCCACTTGTGAACAGGACTCAGCGATACCTAGAGTAGACACTTCACCCTTTTTATGAGGCTTTGAGGTGCTAATTCTCATCCTAGCTGCTTTACACTTGGCTGCAGATTGCCCCGGTGCAAGTTGGCGGTCATTGCTCGACAATCTGCAAAAAGCAGCCCTGTGCAGTCCAACACCCAATTAGAACAAGTCTGACTTACTGCCAGCAATACGGACCAAGCTCTCAAAAACGACTGTATAGGGAACAGATAGACCACAACAGCAGGCCCAATACCCCAACTTTCAAAGCCCCCCCGATAGGATACCCTGAGGGATGCAGTCGCCTTCTCCAAGTCAACAAAACACATGTAGACTGGTTGGGCAAACTCCTACACAACCAGGACGAACACCGTATCATTTCTCTTGAATCCAAAGTTCAAAGAATGGATGAACTTTCCTCTCCAGCACCCTGGCATAGAGCTTCGTGAGGAGGCTTAGTAGTGCAATCCACCTTAAGTTGGAGCACACTGTCCAATCCCCCTTCTTGAAGAGGGGAACACCAATCCAAAAGACTTCCACGCAATATTGCAGAGGCATCAACCACAACAGCCCCACAGCATCCAGAGCCTTCAGAAACTCAGGGCATTCAAACTCTGCTTCCACTACAGAAGGTGTGTCAGTGGCTTTGAGGAGAAGCATCCCATCCACCAGCCAACTATGTCCTCAGCTGAGGTCAGCTGAACCTCACGCCCACCATAAACAGCGTGGACAGGAAGCTGCTTCCCCATCCCGAGCCGCCAAAAGCACTCTGAGGCCGACCGACACGGCGTTGCCTCATTTTGCCATATTAAATAACTTCAACACAGCAAAATAAAAACAGATTAAAAAATGACTTACTAAATGCAGAAAATAATTAACCCCTTAACTGGCAAGGGCCCGGTGACGGGCCGTTTGTAGTCTCTTTTATATGGCAGGCTAGACCCTCCCATTTTTATTGACACGTCATTCGGCCAATCATGTAACTGGCTGCACCAAATCACCTGACAAAGCTACGTGACGCCCTCTGAGTATTATTGGCTCTGGGAAACCCATTTCTTAACATTATTGGCCGAATGAGGTGTCAGTCAAAATGGGCGGGTCTAGCCTGCCATATAAATGCACTTCATTCGGCCCGCGGACCAGACGCAGCCAATTAATAGGCTATGAAATGGGTTGTTCAGAGCCAATAATAACCAGAGGGTGTTATGTAGTTGTTTCAGGTGATTTTATTTGCTGCCAGTTAAGGGGTTAATTTTGCACACATGTTATGTGTTGTACTAATACGACAGTCTTAATGGAAACACCAAAAGACTGCCTAACTCTCTAGTAGAAATGACGGTGCATGAAAAAACGCCAACAAAGCGAGGCTGCTGGCTCTGCTTCTAGCTCTTCTGGCAGTGAAAACACAGTGTTCACATATTGCTGCCACCCACCACAACATGCCACAAAAATAAAAGTGAAGGAAGACAGAATCCACATCCATTCATGAGCTGATACAGCAGGTGGGAAGCAGCAACAAAACACTGACTGCCATGAAGGGCCGAGCGTAGGAGGTACCGGAGCTGCTATCATTATGTCATCACTCCGATCCAAACAAACACTGGTCTGCGCGAAGCTTTGCTGGGCATTTGTGCACATCAGTGTCAGTATCTCCACATACCTTCTCCACGCTGGCGTAGCGGCTGGCCAGCTGCTTCCTGAGGTCGGCGATGTGGTGGTCGTACTTCTTCAGGTCTTTCTTAAAGTTGTCGCCTCTGAATGTCAGCAAGGGTTTCTCTACCTCTGTGTGGAGCTGCGAAAACAAACCAGCAAATTTAAAGTAAACAGGACAAAAATCAGACTAATTCAGCATGCAGTCTGCAGCTCCAGTCATCGTCAAACTGAGGTTAAAAAATGTAAATAGGCAGATAAAAAACAGAAATACGAAAACTTTAAATGTCAATTTCTTTCTCTGCAGGCAAATTCTGTACCACACAAGATATGTCCTAAAAGAAAAACGAATTAGAAGGCAGAATTAGGCTCATAAATCTTAGAGCGTGTAACTGTAATGAGTCTGTACTGAAATATGAAAAATCAGAAATCAGAAACATTAGGTTATTTTCATCATTCAGTGATGCGTCTGTCCTAGAAAAGGTTTTAAAGTTTAACTTTGATGAATGTAAAGCACTCTGTGTGTCTCTATGTGTGATGTTTCCTAATTTAAAAGCTGATGAGACATTTACAGTGAGTGGATTGCTTTATGTAAGTAAATTTTTCAGTTCAGGGCATCGAATGAATGATTCATTTTCTAACCAAAGTTTTTTTTTTTAAACATTTTTTTAACCAAAGTCTTGGGTCTTCTGGTCTGGAAAGAAGATTGTAAAATAATCCAACATGTCTACTAAATTCATGGAGTTTAAGATAGTGCAGCACTGTGTGTGTCTCAATGAATTTCTCCAAAGCCTCTTTCTCCTCTGTGTTGAAGCCAGTTGAGGTGGTCTGGGCATCTGATCAGGATGCCTCCCATCAGAGGTTTTTTTGGGGACATGTCCAGCTGGGAGGAGATCCTCGGGTTGACCCTGAATTCACTGGAGAGGTTAAATATCATGTCTGAGGCACATCGGCATCCCCAAAGGGACATCTGGAATACCCTGCTCAGCCTGTTGCCACTTCAACCCAAGTTTGGATAAGCAGAAGAAAACAGATGGATGTTATCAGGCTAGATGGAAGCATTTAGCCTCATCATGTAGGCTCCAAAAGCCGAGTGTGGTTTCCTTCTGACAGTGCCGAGATGGGCGTCGCTGTTCCACCTGATTACATTTCGTGTGTGTGGCCGGAGACGGCCACATGCAGAGGAGAAGAGAGCTTGTAGGCGTTCACGTGCCGCAGAGGCAAATTTTAACTCACACCTTCAGACTCAAGATATGAAGAATCACACCTATGTTTTCAAGAATCAAGAATGCCTTTATTAGTCCCACAAATGGGGAAATTGCAGTTAACAGAACAGGCCTTAGGCCTGACAGTGCTTTTGTGGCGTCGTATTGGAGACCTGATGCACCATTCATGTGTGTAGCATGGGTACACACACCACTGCACAGTCTACCTGCATCAAAATTAATCTCCCATCTTTGTTTATTGGGTCCATATTCCCAAAGTGTGGCTTGAGTGGACTTAAAAAAACCTGTGTGCAGTTTGTAGGCACCTTAAAATCAATGCATCTGTTGACAGTGCATTTCACTTGGAGCTTTATTACACTGACTATGGAAAAGTGCAGCTGAATGGGTGACACTGCTAATAAAGCCTGCTTCCTGTTCTGACCCATGGCCATAAACAGAGACAATCACAGTCATAGTGTCTGTTTTCTCGTTCTCTCAGCCTATTTCTTTTGTTTTTAATGACACTCAGTAAACTGCGAGCTGCCTGTCAGAGCTGTTGGCTCTGCATGCTGAATGCTAATCTGGTGCAAATGCCAAAGCTAGAAGCTACTGCTGAACTGTAGCTTATTTAAAACTTGGAGAGAAAAACAAGTTGTGGCTTCTGCGAGCTTGATAGGACTCCTCATTCCTCCGCCTGGCTATTCTTTACCTCCACCCACAACAACAAAGCATGGAGCCCTGCTGGAGCAGGGAATGGCCTACATAGCCATGGGTGGTGGGGTGAGGTTGTCAGAATACGTAGCTAATTAATTAGACAACAGCTCTGAGGCTGCCTTTGCTTTATTTAAGGCAGCCTCTGAAGCCACTGTGCTGTTTCTGCATCACCGGTAATCGGACTCACAGACGGGTCATTTTCTGCGGTCAACACAGGCGAGGTTGAAGTAAACAAAAGCCGTCACCTCAGGATGTGGTCGGATCAAGTATCCGTTACCACAGCTGATTGAAAGCATTCGACACATGACCTCAAGGTGCAGAAAACTGAAAATAAAATGTAGAAGATCCGTTGCACACACAAAATATCTTCATTGTTCTGTCAAGCTCCATAATAGTGTTGATTAATCGAATACTGGTGTATCATCTTCATATGAGCAGATTTTACCTTGTTGGCGAACTTGAGGTGAACTTCAGCTTCATCGTGGAGACTCTTCTTCAGCTGAGTCCATGCTTCTCCGAGAGTCCTGAGGAAACATCAGCGTGAAATAAGTTACAGAGCAAAGGCACTGAAGTGTGCAAATGATACAGCTATAAGATGCATAATTTTAATTACTGCTATAATGGCATAAAAAGCATAAAGACTTTATTTTATGGAAAATTTAACTCAGGCCAGGCTTCAGAATTTTTAACTCATTCATTCGTTTCCAAAAATGTGTTTGCTAATTGTAGCTTAGTTTTATTGCTTTCAGTGTTAGCTGTTTATTAATTATAAAAAAGGGGTTGCATTTGTCATCCAAAAGGTCAGAGCAGGTATTTAGATACAAACACTTGACTGACAGATGTGTGGACATCCCAGTCTCTATAAACAAACTTGACCAAACTGAAGGTAAAAGTACATTTCTTGTATATTTTTCTTTTTTTTAGTTACTTTTATAAGTACACAATATTATTTTAGTCACTCTTATTTTTTAGGTTTTATTTAATTGTAAGAACATTGACTCTTTTGGGACAGCTGTGCCTCAGAAAGTCAAGGGGGCAGCGTACTAATCAGAAAGTTGCTGGTGCAATCTCTGGCTCTTCCAACCTGCCTGCCAAAGTGTCCTTGGGCAAAATACTGAACTTGGAGCTCCACGCGAGGCATCCATCAGAGTGTGAGTACGTGAATGTCAGATTAAAAGTGCTTAGGCACAGAAAAACAGCGCTCGTATGAAGGTGTGTGTGGACGAGACTTGTAGAAAGAAAGCTCAAACTTGGCTTCATACTGTCACTGAGAGTGGAGGTCAGCAGCCAGTGAGAAGAAACTTGGCTTGAATGGAGGGTGGACATAAGGTAGAGGAGATAAAACTACTTGTTTTAGCCAAGTGGCTTCACCAAGTCCCAGTATGATATAAACATGGATTATTTTAAACTATGAATCATGCAAAGCTCCTCTAGTAGAATCCAAGAATAAAATCATGGAGCTGGAAAAGAGCAGAATGTGTCTTTGAAATGATTTTTGAGGTTGTGTAACCACAAACATTTGATTGTTTATTTTCTATGTATATGTTTGGGCTGCCACTTTCCATGTTTGGATATGGGGGGAAAATAAATAATGATCTGAGAGTGTTTGAAGAATTGGCTTGACCTCCTGCTGCCCCTGTGACCTTTGAGCAAACTAATCAATACAAGCAGAGGTGAGAGCAGAGTAAAGCGGTGCAAACTGAAATCAAAGCAGAGAAACGGTGTGGAGGTATTTAAGGTTTGTCAGTGTAGTTGGCAGCTGCGCAGTCGGTGTGGCAGTTAAGAGTATTTTACTTCAGGTTACATCTCATTCAATTAAATACAGCTTTTATAACTATCTGGAAAGCAGTAAACTGTTCCCCTACCAAGCCTTTCTCTTTCTACCCGCTGCTTCCGAGATCGGCTCAAAGGCTGTCGTGTTATTTTTCCGACAGACAAACACGATGATAGGAGTCGTCTCGGAAAGGAGCATCAAACACAAACAGGATGAATCTATTTTAAAAACGGCCTATCTTTAGAAGCACTTCTGGTGATTATTGAAACCGTCTCCTGTTTTGCAGAAGAAGCTTTTCGAGCCGCACTCACTGATTCATCTCACAGCTTCTGTTTACTGCACTCACCCTTCCTCCTGTGCTGCCAGGGGGCTGAGAGACAGCTTGGAGAGGTTCTTGGCATATTCCTCCTCAATCTTTATCCTGAAACACAAACAACAAGATGAGGAACTGTCAGCTGCCTGGCTCAAGGGAGGACAGAAACGGCTTCAGTGGAGTGGAGGAAAATACTTTAACACGGATACTTTTCTGACAGGAATCTTAAAGAAAAATCCAAACAGCACACACAACTCTGACCCTCATACATCAGCAGTCCTGCTGAGCTCCTGCACTTCATTTTCAGAGCGGCTCTTCTCGCCTTCATCATGAGACTTACTCGTATTCGCCCCCGAGCGGCATTCGGCCCCAGCAGCCATGTTTGTGCCCTCTGTGACATTCACCACCTCACATTCACCATTCACACCTGAGTAAATCTGTCACCCAAAGAAGGTCGCCAGGCCCATTCCTTGACTTTATGCAAGGATTCTCGCAGGCGCTGAGCAACCCGGAGAAACACAGCGGAAAAGGTCAGCCCTGAATAGAAATCTTCCCGAAGGATTTGGGAGTCTTGCGTCAATTATAAGCATATTCCTCATCCACTTCCCACGACTCAGAGCTGGACTTGAATGGAGCTTTTGTTGGCTAAGGGGGCGCTAATTATATAGGGAGGTGTGAGATCGGATGTAAAAGTTATTTGTGGTGCTTCTGACGTCTTGGTTCTGATTGAGTAGGAGCACCCCGTCATGTGCTCGAGCATGAAAGACATTTTGTTTGTCAAATACCCAGAAATAACAGGAAAAAGCACAAACCTCTCTTAAACACGGTAACATAGACTCTTGGTCTTAATGACGATGTGGGCTAGTGGTGCTAAGGTGTACGGTAACCTCCCAAAGGCTCATTTTGAGCCAGGAAATACCCTGTTGAGTTCTGCAGCTCCCTAATTAAAGAGTGAAACCATATGAGGTCTGGGAACTTCATCTTTAAACTCTACTTTGTGTAGATTTCATGTGTTAATCATAATAAAAGTTTTATTTTTGCTTTCAAACACATCATCGTGATTTTAAACTCTTTAATAAATTCTGATAAACTTTTATGACAGAAGAAGCAAAATAAGATTCAGTTTTAGTTTTTAGGTTAGTTTTATTTTTTAAAGATGTAGTTTCAGTTTAATTTTAGTTTAGTTTAAGTTTTTAAGAGGTGTAGTTTAGTTAAAAAATGTTTAAAACTTTCTCAAATTAATTAAAACTCTCAACAGAATGTGAAGAAGCAGCTATGACATTATGGCCAACACATCTATTGTGTTGCAGAGATATTAACTGGAGTTAAAATAGGGGTGGACCGTACCCTCATGTTATACCTCTGCAGAGAGCCAGAGTGGAGTCCAACATGAGACAGTGTTATAGCCAGAGGTTTTACAGTTTAAATTTTTTTTTCTGTTAACTAAAAAGTTTTTATCATACCCAGTCATAGTTTTTAGTTAAGTTTTAGTTACTATAATAACCTTGGTGTTAAATCATCATGTGCACAGAATTCATGTTATGATAATAAAGTCATTGGTGGGTTTTTAAACCTGGATCGAGGGACCTGGAACAGCAGATGATTGTCCGATATCTGCATGTGTGATAACAGTTAACAGCTGAGCTGAGATGTAAAGTTGAGACGCAGTATGTTGGGATTTTAAAGCAATTAATAAAAATCTTGCACTTGCTCCTGTAGCGAGTATGAAGCTGCAATAATTCTGCAAGGACCGTGTTTGTGAGGAGTCCTCCTGCTGTGTTTTATGCTAACTGTTGATGTTGCATCATTCAGGCACGAATACAATGAGTTGCAAAAAGCTGACAGGGAGGAAATGAAGGTGTGGATAAGCTGCTCAGTTACATTACTGGAAAGTACACGTGGAGTGCTCATATTCTGATATCTGAATTTATTCATGGCATGGCTCAATATAGCTACGTCAGCTATAGATTCTGCACTCTCTCCAGCCTCAGTTTAAAAAAAAATTATTGCTCTAATAACCTGGAAACAAGGTGATAACAACCTGCTAAAGAGGCCAATGTGTAAAGAATTAATAAAGACTAATACAAACCATTCAGCGGATGGCAGCAGCAGGTCTCAGACTTCCGATAGATAAGAATACTAATAATACAGGCTACAAGACAATACAGAATATGATCAGACTTTTCCTTAAACAGTCTTGGTAATCCTTGCTTTCTTGAGCTTCATAACACAAAAATGTGTTTTTTCCAGCTCTTGCTTTGGGACTATTTCTGCCTCCTGAGCAGCTGTGTGTCTGACACAGTTAATTAATTAAATCTGCTGACAACAAACTGCTTTTCTCCAGCGAGGCTGAGCTGTTACCTCTCGTGGATGAACTCGGCCATCTCCTTCTGCAGCTGTTTGCCCTTCAGCTGCTTCTGCAGGAGCACCTCGAAGCCCGTCACCGACGTGGTGCCCTGGGGGTCTTTCTTGTCGGCCTGAGGAAGAGGAGCGCATCGTTCAGTCAGTCATGGACAGACCGTCCACTAACACCTCTTAGTTGTTTACATCTGAGAGGATGTGGAAGAAGGGGGGGGGGGGGGGGGGGGGGGGGGGGGGGTGATGGGAGAATGAGCTCCTGGTGGTGAATCAGAAACCGTCCTCATGAATGCCTGACTCGCACTTGCATGTCAAACAGGGCATGTGTTGGTGTGCGTGCGTCAATCACCGATGGGTAGGTGTGTGTGTTACGTGTGTGTGCATTTTTTTCCTGAGCACACAAATGTCACACGAATGGCTGGGCCGGGATGTGCAGCGCTCTGCCTCTTTTGTGACAGCAAACGTGGAACAGAAGTGTCTGATTCATGTCGCACAGCAGGTCCGAGCAGCAGGTCAGCAGACAAACAAGACAACACATCGCAACGAGACATGACAGGCCGCAAACAAGGAGCCAAACAACAGCAGAAGAGGCGGCGGGGGGACGGGGATCGGATTTCAGTCACTTAGACAGGCTCGAGGGTTTTTGTGTACAAATCTAATTAGGAATGGTAATGTTTGGAAAATTGCAGGAGCCACGGGAGACACGTTATTGTGTTTGCATGAAAACCGATAGCACGTTTTGTTAAATGAGAAGGAGAGTGCTGGATCGATGAATTGACCGTTTTCTGTCAGCATGTATAATTTAATGTGAGCGTTTTGCTTTTATCTGCTTCTACCAGCAAAGATTTGCTCAAATGGTCAACAAAAGGTGCTGACGGGAATAAAAAAAATGCTTTGCTTACAGTATGTGTTAGATAAGAAAAATGGGATCCCACATTATATTTGCAAAGAAAACATCTTTACTTTACACAGAAGGAGGGAGGAGCTGCACGAGTCTGATGGTAGCTATTTTCTGTGGTTTTACTTCCATCTGAAAAATCAAGAAACATGTCCTGGATGTTTTTTTGTTTTTTTTTAATGAAGCATTTTCAGTTTCAGTTTTGGATTTAGGCCCTGAGCTGTTTGAGTAGAGCAGCAATATAGTCAAATAAAGGATTAGTTTAAGATGAAATTAATCTCCAGCTCCCGCTTCCTTCTCCCGTCACTTGTGAACAAGACCCCGAGATACTTGAACTTCTCCAACCTGGGGCAGCAACTTGTCCCTGAGCTGGAGTGGGCACTCCACCCTTTTCCGGCTGAGGACCACGGCCTCAGACTTAGAGGTGCTGATTCTCCTGCCAGCCGCTTCACACTCGGCTGCGAACCGTTCCACTGGATTGGGGCTACGTCTGCAGTGATGCGGACACTGCACCACTCTGTCGTGGTGAAGAGGGAGCTGAGCGTGAAAACGAAGCTGTCGATTTACCGGTCAGTCTACGTCCCTACCCTCACCTGTGGTCACGGGGTAGTGACCGAATGAATGAGACGGTGAATGAGCTTCCTCTGAACGGTGGCCCTTAGAGATAGGGTGAGGAGTGCAGCCATTCGAGAGGGGCTCATCGTAGGCTCCTCCACAGTGAGAGGAGTCAGTTGAGGTGGCTCGGGCATCTGACTAGGATGCCTCCTGGGCACCTCTTGGGAGAGGTGTTCCAGGCATGTCCTACCGGGAGGAGGCCCCAGGGCAGACCCAGGACATTCTGGGGAGATTATATCTCTCGGCTGGCTTGGGAACGCCTTGGGGTCTCCCCAGATGAGCTGGTGGAGGTGGCTGGGGAGAGAGAGGTCTGGGCTTCTCTGCTTAGGCTGCTGCCCCCACAACCTGGCCCCGGATAAGTGGAAGAAAATGGATGGATAGATAATCTCCATTATTCAAAAAAAAAACCACCTCCAAAAACAGGTTCTCAAATGTGGCAGCTCACTAGTTTTCTGGGTCTTACATTGTTGAGAATTATTAGGAATTCGGTGTCTTAATTAAATATCAGATTTCTTCCTGTTTTATATTTAAGAATGTCTAATGATCAACTATTATTCTCTGATTTGACAAACGCTGAAAGTTGTGACTGGTTTTTCTTAATTACTATTTCTTTATTTCTTTATTACTTCTTTATTTGCGTGTTCTGTTTTTAGCCATTTTCTGGTCCAAACGCTCCTTCAATACCCAAAAATCAAACACTGAGTGTGTGGTTACAGACCGCATCACCGGCTTTAAACCAACCATTTCAAAGACAAATTCATTGCCATAATTTTCATTGTGCCACGATCTCCAATTGCTGTTTTCCTCAGTCTGACTGCGGAATAAAACTTCATGCTGATGCTCCCCGATGGGCAGAGAAAAATGCCGTCATATGGCAGGAAGAAGATGCCAAAGATGGACCAAATTTCAGCCAAGAGAACGTTGAGATGATCCATCCACAACATGAGGTTAGTCATTAATATGTCACTGTGTGGTCTGGATTACTCGCTATGAAAATGTTCTTATCTTAAGCTGAATGTCCACACTGAAGTCAACCGGGCAGTGATTCATTTTCTAAAGCATTCAAATATTTGGTGTCCTGGATCAAAGATGAAAACCTCATCTGATGGTATAAAAGATGGACACAGCCACTGTTTGTGGACACAGTGTCCAACTTCACCCCTGAAGGTTTGAAACGGGACATGACGAGTGAGGGGTGGATCTGACAGTGAAACCACATGCTCATTGTGTTACGACTTGTAAGTGAACATCTTCATCTCTGACTCTTAGAATAACCATAATTTACAGAATGGGCTTCAAAACAGCTGGTGCACATCACAAAGGTTTCTGATGCTGTCACAGGAAATGCAAAAATAAAGGCCAGGAGCAAGTCGGGACTCTTACTGTCCCTGTGCATTTCAGGAACTCACCCAGAAGTAATCGCAGTAACTCCATTCATTGGGCTTGAGGAGCTGCTGCTCCGGACCTTCTCCAGGCAGAGGAAAAGTCACACAGTTTATCTGAAGAAAGAAAGGAGAGGAGGCAGAAAGGTGAGGAGTAATGACCCAGCTGAAACAGAGCTGCAGTGCTGCGGGAAGGAAACGAAATGTGGAAGCAAGCAAGGTTAGAGTTTTATCTGGATCGTGTACGTGGCAGTAAAAAGGTCAGGCATGAGTAAACATGTGGCGATGAGGAAGGTGACCCACGGGGCTTCAGGGAGGCGAGGGAGAGAGAAACACAGAAACCTTTTCTACTGGATCCGTCAACTTGAACAAATTAACTTTATACACTTGACAATATGTAGTGTTAGAGATAAACACACCCAGCACTCAGCCTGAATACAGACTCCATGGTCCACAGCGTCTTCAATTACTCTCCGAGCTGCAATTATGTAATGTTCACCATCTGTGAGTCCTCCCTCCTGGCACTGCAAGATACCCTCTGTGCCATGCCAACCGCTGCTGCATACTGCACGGGCATCCAGACAGGCTGCTTCATCCACAAACGCACAAAAACACACACTGACTCACAGTGTTTACAGCACGAGTTCACCCCTGTACTGCTGTCATGCAGGCTGGAGAGAAACAACATCTACCAGCTGCTTCTTTCTTTTTACTCCAGCATTTCTAATAAAGAGGCAGGAGAGGGTTCGTTTGAAGCTTATAAGCAACATGATATCAGTCATGTGCATCCACGTTTACCATTCCCGCTGTGAGTAAATGCTTCAGGATTAAAGCGCAATGCTGCTGAATTGTCTTTGGATAAGAGTTTGGTGCACAGCCAATAAAAGTGAAAGCTTCAAAGCCATGTAAGACTTATATACAACATACTTTATGTAGTACCTATCTAAACAAAATTGAAAGCACCAAGCAGTATGATCAAAAACAAAGAGCTACTTTTGCCATGAATGCGTGGGTGGAGCTCAAGCCTGATTTGCTAACAGCCCCGTTGAAACCTGTAAACATGTTTCTCACACACTGCTGTTGAAGTGGTTTAGCTTTCACACTTAAACCTGCATTTTCAGGTATTCTGTACTCTTTTTAGTGCCGATGTTTTAATTGTTTGAATGTAAGTTAACCTATGGTTGCCTCTAAAAAGTACCAAAAAAGTACAAAAAAATGGCCAATCACAAGTTGTTAGCGAATTAGCATACCCTGGATAATTGTCCTTTATCAAAGTTAGCGTGACCAAAATTTACAACATGGACTAGCAGATTGCCACAGTTGCCTGCAGTTTGTTAGGAAAATGGAGACTTCTCTGCAAATGCTTGTCAACCACTAGCCAAACAGTGGCAGAAATGGCGAAGGTTCACCTTCAAAGTAAAAGCCAACATATTTCGAAATGCACAACTTTTCCTTTGAAGGCAAACAGTCTCCACTTGTTGCACTTTTCACAGCTTCATTACCGCTCAGAGAGTAGCTGGTAAGTTGGGAAATATGTATTTTTCCCAACAGCCAGTGGTTGCTGGTGGTGTCACTGACCTGTCTCTATGGCTGTGTGACTGGGGCCTCATTCATTTGATCCAACATTGTCACCACGACTGTGTCCCAATTTGGGTGCTGCTGCATTTTAAGACCAGTTACTGTACGTCACAGCCAGGCAAAGAAGGCTGTCCCAATTCAGAGGTGCCTCCAAATGTGGCCCACAAATATGGCCTTGTTTTCCCTGGATTTTAAGGACCGGTCGGTGTATCCTTCCTGGGTCTAGCCTATCCCATGATTCATTGTGGGGTGTATCATATTACCGTTTCTGTGACATACAATAAACTTTTCAGATATTTTCAGGTGAGAATTGCAGAAGTTCTCTGATGTTTTCGGAGACATCCGTTCCAGCTGGTCTAACAGCCAGCTTGCCTCACCAGCTGTCAGCTGACAGGGTCAATATACCCGGAGAGAACACCTGATTCCCGGCACATAGGCACAGAAGCTCACTGAGGTAAGGGTGGGAATAGCTAGACCTTCTCATTTAACAGCCCCTCACTTCCAGCCTTCCCGGTCTTCATAGGCTGTGACCTATGTAGACCAAGAAGGCCACAGCCTTAGAAGGATGCAGCCTCTGAATTTGGACACACCCCATGACTGTCACATCCAAAATTGCAGATAAGCTAACGTCATGAGGCCATTGTCATGCAACTGCAAAACCTTAATGGTTAAAATGATTTCTGTAGAAAAGACTTGGGCAAATCAGCAGTGAAAAGGATGTTACCTCCTTCCTCTCTCAATAATATTATCTAACATTAGCATATAAATGTAGCCTGCTAATTGCTAGCAGCAGCATAATGACCAATAATGCAGACTCCAATGCAAATAAAAACTGACTTACAAGCTTGCCTACTAGCATGAATGAATTGCTAAGGGGGTTGTGAGTTTTAAATTTCCATGGAACAACTGAATATGAAAAAAGGTTTACAGGATTATTATGGGATTATTTTCTGTCTTAAACTAGTGGGCAAAATAGTTTTTGCCCTTGCGTGGCGAGCTTGATGTGCTTTTACTGCCAAGAACATGCAATTAACTACCAGGTGTCGGGCCAGTGAAGCATGTGTTGTGTTGTGAGATTAACTGCAAAAGACCTCTATTGCCATCAAAATATTCTATTTGGAATTGCTTCAAAATATAAACAGAAAGAATGTCAATGAAGCAGTAGCTCATCTGGCTCACAATCCATCACAATTTACAGATTATTGTCTGTAAAATGAGAAATGTAACCCTGACCTTAACCAGAGTTTGGATTAAGATCCATTAGTTCATAATTATATGCAAGTTTCACTAAAATCTGACCAATAATATAGGCCAGATGAGCTAACAATGGGTTCCAGAGCAACCTCCATCCGGTAAAGCAACCATATCGAAAGCCTAGAGAGAACAAAAGATGAATATAGCTTCTGGGTCTGAAAAGTAAAACCAGTATGGTAGTGCCTTAAACCTGCAGTTACCTCAGTAAACACATCTGATACTGTACACAGTATGAACTTCATTTTGTAAATTATGATCCCCGTTAAAGTCAACCTGCTATGTGGTATACCATAGAATCTCAGTCAGATCTGCCTCTCTCAGGGCATCATGAGAGGGGCAGATGATAGCACAATATCAATATTAGTTTAGAGTCTATATTTATTTACACTAGCTGTTATAAATTGTAATATTCACCCCTTTTGGCTTTGTTTTTGTGCTCCATCATCTCCCAATTGAAAACTGTGGCTCTTTAGAAACATTT
Source organism: Archocentrus centrarchus (assembly GCF_007364275.1). Lineage (NCBI taxonomy): Eukaryota > Metazoa > Chordata > Actinopteri > Cichliformes > Cichlidae > Archocentrus > Archocentrus centrarchus. The sequence continues at coordinate 5,289,887 of NC_044353.1, read as the reverse complement.
CTTTAAGTATGATCAGTAGCTAGGCTTTAACGATTTCTGCTCGCTGTTTTCTGCAGTGTAGCTGAGGCCAAGAGTGAACCAAAACAGTAAAGTGTTAGCGACTGAACAACTTAACGCACTGAATATGAAAATAAATGTCTGTTAATCATATAAATCTCTGTTGTCAAGGGAGATGACACCTGGTTTTTAATGGTAAAATTATATTATTGTGATCTACCACTTGTTTGTACCTGAGATGCAGATTATTTGCAGACTATTTTCTGGTTTTTACAAAGTCTCTAGCACAAGCCCTGTTGTAGATTTATGTTGCAAACATCTTCATGTGTGTTTTGGCAGATATTGTCATAGATGGTTCAATAGAAAAGGCCAAAAAGCAGTCTATCAGGTGTAGTTACCTTATTTTTTTTAGACAATCAGAGTTTCTGTCAGAGAAATGTTCTTTTTTCTTAAGGTACATTTTTGCATAAAAGCTTGTGTTGCATTTAAACATGACCAACCCCAACATGAATAGGTAGTGGACACTCGACAAATGACTTCTTCACTCTCCTCTCACAACATCATAACAGCTTCCAAAAAAAAACACAACCTAAAACAGATGAGCAATGCTCTTTCCCTCACTGTTACATAATCCCTAAAATCCAAAGGAAATGCTAATCTGGCAAACTGCCAGTGACACTCACGGACGTGACAGCAAACTAATAAACAACACTAAGTCGCAGTAGCACATTGTAATGTAAAGGAGCAGCGGTGTGATTTAGTCTGTGTGCCGACCAGTCACTTTGTTCATTTTCTGCCTCAGAGATCATACTGATTGTCATGGGCACCAGATTTTCCATTACACTGGCTCCACATTTATCATGACTGTTGTTTATCTGCCTCTCACATCCAGCACAAAATGAAACCATTCATCTAAAGGAAGCCTGTCTGGCTAACTTACTTCTCCCTGATGGCTGCTTAGTGAGGCACTCTGGGGCCAGGAATAAAATATTAATATAGATTACCTTTATGCCACAGCATGTGATAAATCCCACTGAGGCCAGTCATGGGCAGGGGGTGTTTGAAGTCCAGCCGTGGGACTTGACTCTTTGAATCTAGCACAAAACAAAGCTGCCCAGCTGTATATGAGTGCAGATTTGCTGAGTGAACTGGGACATTTGGTCCTCACTCAGCATTCATAGGCATCCAGGCTACAGGCAATGCTTATTTCATTACATATTTTTGTGTTTATTTATTTTGCTGACGAGAGTGGGGGGGGGGGGGGGGGACTCCAGTCAAAGAACAAATGGTCCGTGAGAGACATAAACCTGGCAGATGAACAAACAACTGAAACGCTGCCTTGTGAATGTTCATTTTGGAGCAGCATGTAGCACTCTGCTGCGAGACTCCCACCTTCACAGCCATCAGCAGGTTCACCTCGCTATAAAAAAAACTACTTCTGATTGTCTGTTAATGCTGTTTTCAAGCTTCTTGGCTTACTTACTTCTCATATTTTTAGCTTATGCTATTCCCTTGTTTCGGAATAGACGTGTCCTAGAAAACTAGTTGTGATTTTACTCATAGACGCTTTTATTTTAATGCGTCAGAAAACATGAATCACTCTCTCACCAACTAAGATTTCAGTGCAGGTAAACCTGGGAGCAACCAGGGATGCTCTTAGTTTACTAGTCAATAACACGGGAGACAAAAATAAGACTTATCGACTAATCTATAATTAAGTAAACACTCAGGAAAATAATTCAAACAGAGCACGATCTAATTGATGAAGTTATTCATTTAGATATATCTGAAATCCTTAATCAGGTTGTTTATTATTTGAATCATCTTTTAAAGGTAGCTGAAATATGATGCCATGTCTCACTTTGCACACACATAGTTACACACAGGTTAGGCAGAATTCACACAGATGCGTTTCAGGCTTTAACCCTCTCACTTCCCATTCGCTTTGAATGGGGTGACGTCACACATTGCTGAACTGGATTATGGCTCCGTTGTTTCACGTTGTTCGCACTGCTTTCCTCGGAGGCTACTGTCCATACACTGTGCAGAAATAACCAGACCACATGGGGACTGTTCTGCAACGTAAAGACCAACAGAGGATGTTACCACAATGCTCCTCAAACCAATTGTTTTTTACCCATCGGTCGAGTGGTTATATGCCAATTTACTTTGACACAGCTGACAGATCAATATGGTCCAAAACCTCCTCGGCTCACACAGCAGTTTCCATCTTGCTTATCTGCAAGTTGTCGTCAGGAGTAGTGCTGCAGGCTCCACTAAGTAACTGCAATGAAATCTGAAAAATTTACTTATCCAAAAGTATTTCTGTTGCATTGTTCAGCAATATCAGGAATATTTTAATACCCAGTCCACTAGTCGCACACATTCCTAGAAGCGGCATATTAAGCACTAACATTGGGCGGTGAATGGTTTCATTAGCTAGATAGCTAACACACTGCTAATTTAATGATAGCTCTTCTAAACCTTGTATGGTAAATCCTCTTTTTCAATGATGCCTTGGAGTTATGCTTTATTTTAACATATTAAAAATGAATATGTACTGTAACAAAATGCAGATACTGTTGAATTTATTGAGGTTTTGAAGACAAGTAACCACTAACCATGTGACATTAACTTGTCCACCATTTTGGATTTTTGACAATCATGGTGACAATGCAGTGCCAAGTAAATAAGAGCCCAGTCACACAGGCCTAGAAACCAGTCTGCAATCATTTGGTAACCACCAGTCATGTGGGGGGAAAGGTGTGTTTCTAACCGGTTGTGAGTAGCTGCTGGAGGTTGATGGCAGTTGCTGGGAAAGTGATTACTAAAGTCCTGGGCACACAGGTTGCTTTGGTTGCTAACATATTACTGCAGTTGTGGTCTGAATAGAAGTGACGGACTTGTCTAAAAACAGTGTGCAGCTACTCTCCGAGCTGTAGTGAAATTGTGACACAAAAAGTCAGTGGAGAAAGTTTGTTTTACTATTGCTGGGCTAGCAGTTAACGAGTATTTGCAGAAAAACATGAAACACTACAGGCAACCATGGCACCCTGCTAGCAACCAATCACGAGGAGGTTTTTGATGCAGCGCCTTCTTTGCAACTGATTTCATCCAGCGACAGCCAGGAAACGTCTAAGAACCACCGCCAACCAGTCGGGGAATACATGCTTTTTCCTAGCAACAACAAGTGGTTGTACCACATCCGATATGTCGGATAGCTCTTGAGCAACATGTGCATGATGTCGCACGAGAAACCCTAATATGACCCTAGTGATACCTAGCTAGCTATTATACGGCAGATCATATGTTAATTAGCTTGACTTCACTAACTAAACTTTGCTCGTATTTACTTTTTCATATTTGCTTATAAATTTCTAACAGCTTTTTAATGCTTCCTCTTTTTAATGATTACTTGGAAAAAAAATGTGAACCTTTTTTTTTATAGCTATTCTTCATGTTTGTTTGGACCCGGATCACCTTTTCTTCACAGAACAATCCCAACCTCCTCTTCGAGTCCTCTGCAACAAAGCCAGCTGATGCTCTAGTGAGCACGTGCAGCACAGCAACAAGTCAAACCATGAATGTTTCATTAAAAACTCGAGGTGCCAAGAATCATTAAATTAGATCCGATCGGTCAGATGCGGTGAAGGTGAAAACAAGGTTGCACAGCGGCTGCTTCTCGTGTGTGATGCCTCGGCGCCCTGCGAGGGTCCATTTTGCCAACAGTCATGGATGTGAGCGTCTCCATGACAACTGTGGAGGGGTTGTGTAATGTGAGGTGCACCACGGCAAACAAAACGACACCTCTGAGGGTCGACGTCACTGATTTGGTTGTTATCACCTGTATTTTTTTTCCCCCCAGCTGCTGCAGAGGTATTTAACATGCATGACTGTCTTTTTTTCCCAAGCATCCAGACTTCCCAGAAATCATTGTTTTTATATTGAGGAAGACAAAAAAAACGTTTTCCATGAGAACTGAGTGGAAGAAGCCAAAGAACAACAATAGAGCTATGAACTGTGAGTCTTTGAAAAGGAAAAAAAAAACCTGGAGGAACAAATAATCTTCAAAACGGTGTCTTCACTGAATAGCCCCCCTCCCCACTTTCTCCTATGGCGGTGTTTTCCATTTCAACACCCATTAATCAGTGCTATTGCCTTTGTCACCATGGAAACTGGACTTGCTGCATGTCTCTCAGGTCTGGTGGGGTTTTTCACAATAGCCAGACTGACGGCTCCTGTGGCTGCAGCAGGTCAGCGAGCCCACCGAGTGCAAAATGAGCCCCTCGCAAGACACAAAACCCATCTCTGTCTGCCTTCTCCATCAACGCCGCACGATCGCCCCACCACCCCCTCACCACACCATCATTATGGACTGAGAGATTACATAACTGCAACTACTGTCTGGGCATCTTCACACAAAGCTACTGTATACTTCACGGAAAAATGAACGCACCCTGCTGAAGAGCTTAGTTTCTACTCCCAGTGTGACCTGCAGAGGATGATAACAGCTGGAGGAGACAAACACGCACCTTATCTGACATATTCAAAAAAACCCAACAGCATTCTGCAGGCTCCTCACTTATCAGTCATTAAAAAAAACATTTGAGTGTCTTCAAAGAGTGATTTAATCTTTGACAGGCATAAAATCAATATTATAGATTGAGGCCGCTCAAGTCAATGAGACAGATATGAGTCCAAGACTCCAGGACAGCTTCTTCATTCAGATGAATGATATCCAATATCGCAGGGAACCCCCTCATACTACTCCACAAAAACACATAATGCATTATGATTTGAGTTTAACATCAACAAACGGTCGAAAGGAGATGAGAAACTAGAGATTTGAACTTATGAGGAGCTTCACAGAGGATGCAGAGACAGAGGCAGGAAGAAGAAGAAGGATCAAGTTTCTGAATACTCACAGTGATCTTGGTCTCCTTGACCTCCTTGATCTGCCGCTTGGCGGGCGAAATGGAGCCGGGGGGCTGCGGGGCGAGACAGGAGGGATCGTCAAAACTCTCCTCAGTGTCAAAGCTGGCTTCCATCATCATCCCTCTCACCTCCTCCTGCTTCTCTATTCTGGGAAAGCCTCACTCTCTCTTCTCTCCTTTCTCTTTCCCTGCGCGCACCGAGGCTGCCTTCAGTCTCGCAAGCCGCGGAGTGAGTGGAGAGGAGTTGTGTTGCAGGAGGGGGAGGGAGGGAGGTTTGTGTAGCTGTGGTGGGAAGGTAGTGTGAGAGGTGAGGGGGGAAGGTGGGGGGCTGTAAGGGGAATTGGTGGCGGCTGTGGGAGCGTGACGAAGTCTAGCCTCCAGTTAAGCTGCTGTCACACTAGTTTTAAGGTTGCACCCCCACCACCACCTCACCTCCACACCTCCTTTCCCCTTTCACCTCACCCTTCTCACCCAGTGATGTCCACGCAGAAGGAGAGACAAAGATGAGGAAACACCACTGAGACAGTTCAGGGATGGAAACACTGGACGATGTGAAGAGGAGAAAAACACAAGGAGAGAAAAAAGAGAGCGATGAGGAGGTAGATGGGGGGGGGGGGGGGTGTTATTTACAGGATCCTTGCTCCACCTCCCTCCCCAGAGACCCAGATAGTGAGGGAGGAGGGAGCAGCAGAGGCGTAGGTGGCAGTGATGGGGGTTGGCTTGATGGAAATGGCTGAATGATGATATTTAAGAGACAAATTACAACTGGGAGGAGGTGGGAGGAGAGAGGGCAGGAGGGAAAACAGGCAGCCAATGAGAAACAGCGTCTGTGTGTGAGAAGTAATGTGTGTGTGTGTTTGGGAATGAGATGCATGCACATTTCAGGGTTAAAGGAGTGTTCAGATTCAGCTGTGTGTAAACAGTGTGTTTACACTGGCAGCTACATCGTTATCGTCTCCCTCACGTGACAGCATTTCACCCGAGGCATCAAACGCAAAGCTGCGCGTGGAGCGGAGCAGCTTCCTCGCCGCACGTGATCGCTGCAGCACTCACACCTTCACACAACACCCACCTGGTCCAACAACACCACCATCAAAGCCTGAACGAGAGGAGCACAACAAACACGTTCTCACCTTGGCCGTGCAAAACATGGCGGCTGGCAGCTCTCACGGCAACAACCACAGTCCAGATTTCGCAGGATCCGTGGGCCTGGCACTCCCAGAGCTCCCGGAGCTCCCAGTTCTCCCAGTGTGGGCTTTGATTTATTTTTATTTTTTTGGCTGGCCTCCGTCCTGACAAATTCTGACATATGGAGTTCAAGTCTTAGCCGCCCATATGACCCAACTGGCCATCCATCTATACTCTCCTGTGTGATCATGACACAGTATGCCCTCATCTGACTCGTAATTAGTCACGTGGGTTGGCATGTAACTGAAGTTGGCCCGGGTTCATCAGAGCTGCGGGAGCGGCCCTGCTTCCAGTGGACAGAGAGTGTCAGCTTCCTCTGACGTGGCATCTTCTTACAGCTGAATACAGTGCACAAGAGTTTTAGCAGCAAATCTGGGCAATGCCTCATTGAATGAAAGTATATCCAATATCCAGTCCTGAGAAATATCTGAGTAATTAATGACAATGAGGATTTGTTACCAAAGGGTAAGACAACGAGCCAACAAAACCCCTACATTTTCCTGCATTATGAGTCATTGTTTCACAGGTAAAACGCATGCATGCTCTGCTTTTTTTCTGCGCATTTAAAAGCAATCTCTCTGTCATCCTACAATAGTTAGTATACAGTAATTCATTAACTTTGGGGAACCTGCAGTGATTCAAAACTGCATGCAGGTTCTAAATATTTACCATGAAGGTTTTTCCATTTTTATCTGCTTGAACAGACGTCTGTTTCTTGCCGAATGTGAACAAAAATAGCTGTCAGCTACTCTTACAAAATATATTTTTTAAGAGCTTAATTCCAAGCACTCTGCGACCAAGGTTATGCTCACAGACTGCTTTGTTATTATCCTAAAGAGATTTCATGCAATTTTAAGCAGAGAAAAGCTGCAGTTTGTCCTCTCTGAGAAACCTGCAAATCGAATCTGTCCTCCCAAACAGATGAGCTCAGAGGTTTAAAATAATAAAGACCATGGATTTTAGTTTTAGTTTGTGATTATTTAGTTTGATCAACCAGACAACCAACAAACCAATCAGCAGTGACTGCTTTGAAAGGCACAGAAGGAAGATCTCTTCCTGAAGGCAGGGCTGCCAGATGTGCTCACATTTTGGAGACTTGCTGAGCCAAAGATGAGCGAATTACCCCTTTGAGTTTGTGATCAGTAATGACAGGTAACCCTGACCGTAACGATGTTTGGGAAAAAATTGGAATTAAGCAAACTCTGAGGTAATGAGATAATTACCCGGAATATTTTTACTGGGTGAGAAAGTGGAGCTACAGGAGAAACCCTGCCACAGAAGTAGGAGAACAACGTGAAACCCAACGTGGAAGGGCCTTGCCGTGAGGAAACAACAATTAGACCATGAAACTCTATAATCTAGTAGCTGATAATCGAGACTGAACATCGTTGTGTGGCTCTTTTGGCTTACCTGCTTGTGCATCGGTTTCCTCAGAGAAACATTCATGGCCTCTGCGGGCTGACCTTTCTTTGTGCTGCTGTGGCATCCGTTGGCTGAAGAAAAACAGATAATTAAAAAGTGAACAAATGGATGAGTTAGGTCCCAATATGCAGAATTTAAACTCACAAAAAAAATTAGTTACAAGAAAAAACACTTCTTCAGCTTATAACGGCTTAAATGTATTAATATCAAGCTGAATAAACAAATAAAAAGTGCATTTCCTGCTAAAATTTCAGTATGATTGTCTGAAGTTGTTGCAGGTTGCTTGTGGAAGCTGCCTGAATGCAGGAGAGTGTATGAGGCTAACATTCACTTATCAGTGCTTGACTATTTAAACTGCAACCGTGTTTCTATCCTTTAACCTAAATGGTTAGTAGGGATTTATATTGAGACAGGAGGAGATACAAATCCCTGGGAAAGTTGCATCAGGAAGGGTATTCCCTTTTCCCCCATACTGCCCCCTTGTGGAGTAAGCGAAACAAAGCAGTCTTAGTGAGATTTGTTTGCAACTGGCCACACCCACAAAGACTCGTTAGCTAGTCACAATGAAAGCCAATGCATGATATCTGGATGGGTCAAGCAGATGAACCAAGTTTGGTGGTAGGAAAATCTTCAGGATGGAAATGGGCGGGGCTTCTACCAATCATCCACTAACTCCATAGATTCTATTCAGTTCAGTTCAATTCAAAAGACACTACAATAATTACCCAACAGTCAAACAAACCCTATGAGCAAGCACTTGGTGACAGCAGGAAGGAAAAACTCCCTTTTAAGTACTGGAAAAACTGGCTGGCAAATTTTCATGTGGAAAACTACTGTAAACTTCCATAATAAAGTCCTGAAAACCCAGAAATAAGCCACATTCATAAAACATTCACTTTGTAGAGGCTACCTCCAGTTAAACTCTAGAAACAACCCTAAATGTTCCTTTCTTAAAACCAGCATTAAAATATTAAAACAGTATCTAAGATCTATGAAAAGGTTTGGCTTTAAACATTTTTAATACAACAGCTTGTGATAAACTCGAGTTAAAGATGTTTAAAAACTAGATTCCAGATTTAAAAGTTTCTTTCTCTATGCTGATGACATTCAGCTATATTGCTCTTTCAAAGCCTCTGAGTTTTATAAATTGTCCAGTTTAAGTAATTGCCTGACAGAAATCAAGCAATGGTTAAACGACAACTTCTTCCAGTTCAATACTGATAAAACCGAAACACTGATGATTGCTCCTGACCCCGTGATCACGGAAATTAGGCGACATATCAGCTTCTTAGGCCCTTCTGTGCAATCAAGCCTCAGAAATTTAGGTGTCATTTTTGACAGTTCAATGTCCCTCGAGCATCACTCCAAACAGCTGGTTCGGAATTGTTTTTATCATTTAAGGAATATCTCAAAACTCAGATTACTGGTGTCAAAGGCTGAGCTTGAGATGATTATTCATGCTTTTATCTCTTCCCGTCTGGATTACTGTAATGGTCTTTTTACTTGTTTTAACAAATCAGCTTTGGATCGCCTTCAAACTGTGCAAAATGCTGCAGCAAGACTTTTAACTGGCACCAATAGAAGATCTCACATCACTCCAGTTTTGGCCTCTCTTCATTGGTTGCCAGTAAATCTTAGATTTCATTTAAAAATTTTAGTTTTAACGTTTAGGGCCTTACATGGTCAAGCCCCCCAGTATATCTCTGACCTGTTGAAACCATATTGTTCATCCCGAGCTCTTAGATCATCAGGTCAAAGGTTACTGTTGGTCCCTCGCACTCATTTTAAAACTCATGGGGATCGGGCTTTTGGGGCTGTGGCACCAAGGTTGTGGAATTCTCTTCCACTGTCTTTACGCTGTTCAGACTCCATTGACTCTTTTAAAAAGCAGCTGAAGACATTTTTATACAGACAAGCTTTTAATTAACATGTTATATTGTATTCTATTGTTTTTATATTGTTGTACTTTTATTTTTGTTTTTTGTTGTGAAGCACTTTGTGATTTTTATCTGTGATAAGTGCTATATAAATAAATTTTATTTGCTTACTTACTTACTTTTACTTAACGGATCGTTTGTTTCTCTTTATTTATTTGGGACTAGCCTCATGATTATACTTTAATTACCATTTAACTCAGCTTCTGTTAAAACTGCAGCAGGTCAGGTCATAGGAGGATACACTGAGTATTTTCACCACTACAGTCTTCTCATCTCACATTGGTACAGTGTGGTCTTCTCCTCAAACTCACACATGAAAGCATATTGAGATATTTTGTATGCCGGCCCCTCGGGGTTCACAGCTCTGTAGTGTGTCCCTGATTTCATCCTGCAGGCCCATAATGGTTCCTCGTCCCTTTGTGATTCGTGAGCTGTCGGCTCGTAGCATATCAGATCGGCCCATCTCCAGCTCAAGGTAAACACGTCAGCCTGGTGAAGTGTGACCCCCGAGGCTACGCGTCACAGCCAGGGATGCTGATCAGATCAGGGCCCCTCCAGGACAACAGGGCCGCTCAAGAAATAGAGTTGACGGTCACTTTACTCAAAGGGGCTCTAAAAAAATCCACAACCCTTGTTGACCATTGGTCAGTGACCATAAAACTGAATATTGGCAGGTTTCTGATCACAAAAGCGAGCAGAGATCCATCAGGAGCCTGTGAGGCCTGATGTGAAGAAGACGGCTTCAGGGTGAAAATGGGACTCTTTCTAAAAACACAGCAGGTTCACTAACTGGTTTAAAAACAAGAATACACAGAGGGCTGATTACAGAGGAGACACAGTGGGAACAGAAGCAGGAAGTAAAACCAAAACAACACACGTACGAAGACCAACCTGTAAAGGAAAGCAGGATCAAGCATGGAATCATGAAGACTGATGCTAAACAGAACCAGGAACCACAACACTAGCTGTCAAAATGTGGGGTGGGTCCCAGAAGGCATGGAGGCAAACCTGTCTCAGCACCAGCACTGCATCAGTGGAAAAGAGGCAGGCCTATGCCATATGTCTTCAGAACATCCATAACTGTGTTATGCAACTTAGACTAAAAAAATGATGCTAGGCTCAGGGGTGAACTGGTTTTCTCTGACCTACTTTCATAAAGTCTAATTCTAGGGTTCACTGGGTGGCACCCAGCCTCTAGAAGCAGAAGTTCGTGCAGCTGCTGTGGGAGAAAAAAGCCTCTGCACACCTGCTGACCAGGAAACAGCAGATTCTAGCTGATGAACATAGTGGAGCATTTATTAACTAAAGAGACAGCTCCCTCCCTCAGAGGCCACATGTTTATGTATCTGCTGTCCTAAAGCATGTGTCAAGCAATTCAGTCTTATCTACTTCCCTTTGGATCCCGTGCTGTTTCTTCTCCCTGCATGCACGGACCAGCTGGTCAGATCCACGGTTTCCTGTCCAGAGGTTAAAGTCGATGTCCAGGCGGCTCAGATCTGAACCTGGCCTTCATTAAACGTCTTTCTCTCTGAGGAGGGATCGCGCTTGTCTGGTTAAACGCTGACAAACTCCCCTGCAGCTGACTGCCTCCCTCGTTGTTCTTCCTCTAAGTGTGTTTGGGCTACATGCCAGCACAAAGACGCAAACCATCTGCTATGTGCAGAGATGTCGTTAGTGAGGATGCTGGCAGCGATGGAACATAATAAGCCGCTCATTAAGAAAGTGCAGGATTTCCTCTCGTGGTGCTGGATGAGCTTCGTGATAATGTAGCAGAGAAATGAATTACAAGGGATTTGTCAAAAGGTTTTTTAAGAGCCTTTTGGGAAAGTGTTACTGAGTGTCTGGAAATATGATTAGTATTGTGTCACATTTAGCTGAAGGAACTTGGTCTTAGCATAATAAGCAGATCAGTACTGATGATGACTGATTGCCAAAAGGCTTAATCTGTCTGACTGGATAAATGTTAAAAAATTAAGTCATAACCTGTAGCTTCAAACGGAAATAATCTTAATGATGGAAGCAATTTATCCACTGAGATAACACCCCTCAGCTTGTGTTCCTCTATCTTGGTCATTCCTAATTACACAAACCTCTATAAAACCTCCTTCTCCTTCCTTCAGCCTCTATCTTTGCTCCAGGTGCTGTTGTTCTGTTTTCCGTGTGTTTGTGCCTTTAGGAATGCTGTCTAAAAATGGATGGCTGGGATGATGAAGGCCCAGTTTTACCATATGGTGAGGAGTTCTGTTGTGCCAGCGGCCTCTGTGGGGCTCCGGCTGACGAGGACGGACGTCGCCATGTTGTTTCTGGAACGATACAAACAACAGGAAGAAGGACAGGGTGGAACAAACAAAAACAAACAAACAAAATGTGGCACAGTCTCACAGAACTCCTTTATGTTGAAGTTTCCATATCTGATAATGAGGCTCGAGTGGCAGATGTACCTGTGCTGGAAAGTTTGCAGGGAACTCACAGCAGCACATCACAGCACGGTTTAACGGGAATGTGCAGTTTTCCGCTCATTCCAGATTATGTATGGAAACGTCTTCAAGAAGAAAAGGAAGAGAGAAAGCACAGAAAGGCAAACTATGGGAGAGAGTAGACAGAAGTAGTTAATAGTGGCATGAAAGTGAAAAGAGGTGAGTTAAAGCCCCTTCAGCAGCCTGATCCCATTATAGCATGACCAAGGGAGTGTTATGGGTTACCTGATCCAGTCCTAATTATAAGCTTTATCAAAAATGAAAGTTTGAAGTCTTAAAAGTAGAGAGGGTGTCTGTGTCCTGAATCCAAACTGGGAGCTGCTTCCACAGGAGAGGAGCCTGAAAGCTGAAGGCTCTGCCTCCTGTTGTACTTTTACAAACTCTAGGAGCCACAAGTGAGCCTGCAGTCTGAGAGCGAGGTGCTCTATTACAATAATGTGATACTGTGAAGTATCACATTATTGTAATAATGGGAGGGGGGGGGCTGATCATTCAGGTCGCTGGATGAGGAAAGCAGTATTAATATCTGGAATTAACAGGCAGCCGATGAACAGGAGACCTGTGTGACCAAACCAGTCCAAACCAATAAGAACAAACTTAAATAGCAGCTCAGTACCAGGAAAGTGGAGAACATTACAGCATGCTGCGTATGGATAGATGGCTTGATGTAGAAATGATTTGCAAGGATTTAAATATTATAATTTCATTTGAAAATATGGACTATTATTTTTTATTCTTTTCTGAAATTTTATCTGGATTTTTTCTTATTCTTTTGAACCCATCTCAGCACAGAAAGACTTTTTAAATTTAAAAATTTTTTCAGGCATCAGAACAAAACTGAGTGCAGATAAGGGGGAGGGGAGAAAGGAGAAGAGTTAATTTCCTGAAAAATACAAGAAAATGAGATCGTACTCATCCATGTATGCAAACCTTTTAGGTGCAAAATGCCATTCTGGATCAATTTCAACTTGCTTCCTTTAGTTTAGCCATTTAGCATGATCAATCATTCCACTTAGCAGAGCAGGAAGTCCTTTACGCTGCAATAACTGTGGGTGAATTAGTATGGGTCCTCATCAGGCGGCTTCTTCCAAGAGAAACACTAAGTGTGGATCAGGAACGATATTCAGCAGTGACGTTACTGTCATGTCCAAATATGTGTGAAACCAAAAGCTTAAAATCAAGAACTGCTGAAATCTGTTTCAGCCATTTTAATCCATAAACAGTCACTACATATCACAATTTTTTATTTATTTAAACACACAATTCACACCTTCTAATTTCGGTAGATGCTGACTATTTGGGCTAATAACAATATTTTGGTTTTGTCCTTGTTTAACTGGTCAGTCAATGAGAGCAATTGTCCTGCTCACTGCCTTAAAATGAACCAGTTCATGTTTTTTACGATCTGAGCGACTGTGAGCATGTTGAATGAGAGAGGCCCAAAAATGGAGCCTTGTGGAACTCCACAAGTGTGGGGAACGGTTTCACAGGGTTTAATAGAATGCAGTTTTGTGCCTTCCTGTCATACCCAACTTGTCCTTTGGTGTTGCTGCATCGATGCACTGGCTATGGCAATACTGGCCACTGAGAAATAATGATTCAGTTCTGGAGACGTACAAAGTTCTCAAAATATGGGTGAAAGGTGGCAGTGGTGTAAGTTGCAGGTTTGAGCTTTTTTTGTTTTTGTTTTTTGCTTTCACACAATAGGTTTAAATACCAGGTGAGGTTTAGGCACTAAGAACTACTTGATTAGATTTATCAGGCTCTAAAAAGTACTTGGTTAGTTTGAGGCAATAAAAATGAGTAAGAAGAGAAGGTACTAAACTATTTTGTGAGATTTAGTAACAAAGAAACCTTTTTGGTGACATCACTGAAAATGAATTGATTAAATGTAGCTACTGAAAAGTTACTTGGTTTTGGAAAAGATTGTTGTTTGGGTATGATACAACCTGCAACCATCATCATTAAGAAATGCCATAATCCAGTGCGTTAAACTCAATCATCAAATAACACCTTCGACATAACTGAGTCTTGTCTGTGGCTTTCCAACAAAACTGCAATAACTGATGTGCTGAACCTGGCTGATAATTAATATCAGCCCATAAAGACATGTTAATCTTGGCCTATTATTACCATCTATCCCACATTACATGAACATGGCAAGAGGTTCTTTAACTGTAAATAAATGTTTATTTGGCGGTGGTGGTGGTGGTGTCTGTGTGTGTGTGTGTGTGTGTGTGTGTGGGGGGGGGGGGGGGGGGGGGGGGGGGGGGCTGTAGTTGGAGACATGCTTCATCAGCTTACTCCAGGCTGACTGTAAACTGTTCATTGTTTCTGTATTTCTGCTAACAGCACCAAAGGTTATCATGCACAATAACAAATTTTCAAGCCTCGCGTCCTCCCAGTAGCTCTTTTCATCATTCCAAATCCTACTGTCACATTTGCAGCTCCAAAGGGATTAAGTGGAAAGATTTCAGCTGATTCTCCTTTGTGCAGCTCCTCTATTACAGTAAATGGCACAGACTTAAAACAACAAGCAGCTTTCTAATAAACACAGCGATGCATGTTGGCATCCCAGTGGCAGTGTTTTTTTTTTAAGCTTCAAATTCAGACGTGAAACAGCAGCAAACTAACAAATAAAAAGAGACTGCTGCGGCATATGGCTTCTGAATATAAAAATAGCTTTGGGGTTATTTTCTTCTGCTCTGTGCATCTGTTTGTGTTTGTGTGTATGTGTGTGTGTGTGTGTGTGTGTGTGTGTGTGTGTGTGTGTGTGTGTGTGTGTGTGTGTGTGTGTGTGTGTGTGTATGTGTGTGTTTGAGTGAAAGAGCAATCATTGCCAGAGTTGCTGTTGATGTAGCCTCAGTTTGTCCCATGGGATCCTGTCCTTTCCCCCTGGATTCCTTCCCAAATGAGGTGTTAAACACACACACACACACACACACACACACACACACACACACACACACACACACACACACACACACACACTCTAGAGCAGATGTTTGTGAAAGGTCACTTGTCTTCGAGCCTCTGTATTAATACGACTCTTCAGCGCTGGGAGCCGAACACAAACAGCAGAAACGTCCCTGAATTCGCAGATCTCACTGCTGAGATATTGGCCGCGCTGCTCGGCCTTCGAGTGCCGCACGTTTAAGATAATCAGATTAAAGTGGATCGAATCTGCAGGCCTTTCTCCACATGAACGGGCTGCTGAGAGACAATGATAGGGAGGAATGATAATGAGGCCTCACAGTCCGCGGTGTTAAAGCACTGAGAGCTGAATGCTGAGATATCTAAACTAAACCACATCTACTGAAATCAGCATATTGGAGGTGTAGCTTTACTGTACCGCCCAAAGGCAAGAACAGCATAGTTTGATTGTTTAAATTGATTTTCAGTATGTGCAACCAAAGAACTGTAATCCTCAGTTTCATTTGGATTCAGACGGAGCCTTTTGTCACTGGCTATCGATTCCTTTATAGAAAGATAAGACTGTGTTTAAAAAAAAGAAAAAAATCATTATGGATATGCAGGGCAATTAAGTCACACAACAAGCACAGCATAAGCTGTTTTAAGTACCTTTGTATAGAAGTCTCTGTGACTATGGAGGGCCAAAATTACTCATATAAAACAAACAACAAAAAAAGTCTTACAAACAAAAACAAAGCAATATCACAAAATGCATGTAAAGCCTTTATTTATTATTTTCAGCCCATTTTCTCACCTGGTTTTAATTTTTAGTAGTTGGAAATAATAATAATAACCTTGATCAGAGCTTTTCAATTAAAACCAAGCAGCGACTCCTGGCGCTGAAAAATGAGCTGATGTGTAAAAACCAAAAACTGGAGTTCCTCCAGTGGCCACTTTAGGCTGGATACACAAGCGAGTCATTCCCCGCACACTCCCATGTTAAAATGTCCACAGCTGAAATCAACATGTCTGCAACAAAAACACAGGTTTGGTCTCTGTAGCTAATCCCCCCATAAAAACTGTATAGGGTATTAATTTTTTTATATCGCATATCCATTTGGATTTTTGTTAAGGCTTAAAGTTGGGGGCATGCCAATACAGTTACACAGGCCCACAGACCAGTTGGTGACTTTAGTTTCTAGCAGATTTTGTTGGGTGGCGGACCGGTGTCCCCATGAACTCTCCTCCGGACGAGGAGATTACAATTCGAATTTTTGCAAAACTCAGTTAAAACCAGAACGAGCAGGTTTGTTGCAACACACAGAGTTAGACAAAAACACAAGAAAGTGTTTAAGCACCTCCCCGGGGTGTCTGCCTTAAGCAGTTAAGTGTTAGCAAAGTGCACAACAGCAAAACAAGGCAAAAGAGACAAAGACAGAAAAGCTCCTGCACACACCTATAGGGGGGCTCGTATAGGATTCCCCACAGGACTATCTCCACCCCCCGCCGCCTTGGTTCCTCGCTAATTTGCATAAAGTGTCTTCCCCTGAAACCTGATCACAGACCAATAACTTCTGGGCAAACTTCCAACTATGTTCCCATGTGTGCTAAAAATACACACGTCACCAGAGTACCCCATACTTTATAACAGATCTGACAGGCATGGGAACTAATCGATCCTCCTCCAATTAAAAGGCCTTCATTACACCTCCACTTTTAGACAGACCCTGAGCCATGCTTCACGGGGTACACAGTCATAAAGTGAAATAAAACACAATATGAGGTGATATGATGTAATGTGAACAAAATGTGTGAATATGAGGCCTCGTGCATATGAGTGTAAATATAACAGGCCTCAGCCCTAAACTACTAACCTAAAGCATACAGTGTTCATCAATCCAGTGTATGTGACCACTATTGTTACTAACAAATGTTACTAGAAATGATTAATGCAACTACTACCACCAATGCAATAAAAAATCCCCAACAGTTGCCGCATTCACAGGTAGTTTTAATATTTTCTCTCTGAGCTTAAAAAGTGTGAAGCAAATTCAAAATGAAGACGGTTCACCTTCTGAGTAAAAGTGGAGCCTTTTGAAATGTGTTGGTTGCAGGAATAAGGCACAGCTTTTACTTTGAAGGTGGAAGTTCTTCGTTTCCAGGTTTGCATCTCAGTTCTTCAAGCTCCGAAAGTAAATGGCGAGTGTTTGCAGGCAATCAGCATCTCCCGTTCAGACTATGGGTGACAGCAGCCATCTTCTAGTGACCAAAGCAATATTAAGGAGGTTTTTTTGGTGCAGCCACCATTTTGCAATTGATTTCACCCAGCAGCAGCAGCAGCAGCAGCAGCAGCAGCAGCTAGTAACCTCCAGGAACCACTCTCAAACCAGTCGGGGAATATCCAAGAGGTCACTGACCGGTGACTGAGGCCTCAGGCTCTACCTCCACTAACATGAGTTACTGAACTGGACCTCTACCATGCTTATGCAGTTGATTCCTTATAAAGAATGAAGAATTATTTTGGTTTTATATTCAGGCAGGTGAGCCTCAGCACGGTTGAGGCTAAAACGCCAGCAGTGGGAGTTCAAAGTGCAGATTCCAGAAATGAATGGGTGATGCCACTGTGGCTACATGCAGCTTGAATGTTTAGTGTGTGGTTACACATGCTAGAGAGACAGAGGAACCCTCATTTGATCATTAACCATCATTTGCCTGTTATCTCTAATCTTTTGTTTCAGTCGTGGCTCTTACTGTACCTTTACTGGAGCTGTTGACATAATACCTCAGTCCCTCAGGTGACATGTAGCTCTTCCATCCCGGGGGAAGAGGCTGCCTGTCGGTCTCCTCTCCGGGTGCCGCAGAGCTCTCAACGGCTGACTTCTGTCACAAACAAATTCCCAGTTTACTACCACATAAACCCAGCATGTGTTTGAGTGTTTCTGCATGCAAATATTACAGTAAATTGTTTTAATATAGATGTACAGCCTTCAGGAGGCAACATATTGTTATATTTGACCTTTTAGACAACCATATGTCCTTTTGGTTAGCGCTGCAAATTTTTTAATTAGCTGGTTTGTCTCCTAATTTTCTATCAAGTTGCACAGTGGCACATTTAGTTCATTAATCATGGATGCAGGCAGCTGAAGCTATTTTGTTTTAATAATGTGGCCATTAACTGCTGAGGATCCTGAAGGCTGTGCAAACAGATAGCTGAGTTTACCCTGAGTACAGGAGCACTGAGTCAGAATGTCTTTAATGTGATGCTGCTGCTGCGTCATTAAAGTTTATATCAAGTTACCACATTTCCACAAGCTTGCTTACACCGTAAATGAAAGGAGTCATGACAGCCTCTGGGATAAGTAATGTCATTATCATCACATTCCCATTCAGCTCTTCAGCACTTCTCACTTGCTAAATAATGGTGTTATTCATGTGGTGAAATATGATCCAGTGAATGGGTAAATAATGATAAATGCTCGCTCCACCTTATCAGCGATCCCCAGGAGCCTCCACCACGGTGAAGCCATTTTATTTGGGCTGCACTCCGAGGCGCGCAGGGCCAGAAATTACTGCAATGTGCTTTACAAGGAAGAAGTCGTTTTTAATCTGCAGGGATCGCCGCCGCCTGGCTGTTCATTTTCAGACGCAGCCGAGCGTATCCCGTACAGATCTGTCTGCTGAGTGTGACAGAGGCTCTGCTGAACTCCAGGACGGTGCACTCCAATCAGACATCTGAGGGGAGGTGGGCGGATGGGATCGGACAGATATATAAACGGGGAGATTATAACTGGAGCGATAAAGGAGTCGTATCATGTTTCTTTGTTCAAACGGGTAACAGGGCGGAGTGGGTGGATAAAGGCGATTGATGTGCAACATTAAAAGGGACTCAATGGCTCTTTTCTATCTCTGCTTCTGCTGTGAGAGCAGCAGAGAGCTTCAGCTGTGGATCTCTGCAGTGCGTTAGCTGCTGAGGGGAGAGAGGAGACAGCCGGGGGAAGCAGGTGAACCGAGTTAACTAATAAGACGAGGGAAAGCAAAACAGAACATCATACACACGAAACAAGAGCAGGAAACGTGACTGGACATGACAGACACAGACTTAAGATGAAACTCAGGGAATGCAATAAAGCCTGACCAAGAACATAAATAACTAAACTAAGAAGGTCTGACGCTACAAATGAAACTCTGACAAGGAACTAAAAGGTGCAGAACTCAAGGTCGCAGGCCCAGGACCATGACACACATTCTTGTAATTAAATAAAGAATATTTTACAGCCTTTGTAGTTTAAATATTTCTGTAGAAAGCAGCGTGCCATAATGGATGCACTCCCCAAATTCTGGCACTGTGAGGAGGCCAGGGTTAATGGAAGGACCAAAAAAGAAAAAAAACTTCTACATGGGAAACTATCAATACTGAATTTGACTATTTTAACTATGGTGACAAAGGCCCTCTAATATTAATAAAGTCTCTCCATCCCATCCATTTTCTTGACTGTTTAACCAGTGTAGGGTGAGTTGGAACCCGTGGACCACTGGTTTTCAGACTTTTTGTTCCCAAGGCGGGCCAAAAGCAGGTCAAAACTTCAAAGCATATCTGTATTCATATCTACACAAACTACCCTTTCTATCAACTGGAATTATATCACCAATAATTTAGACTGTTTTATGAGATGAAGGCACTTTTGAACATGACATCTGCAGCTGTTTTGCATATAAGTCGTACCTATCCCAGACACTTTTATGCAGTGGCCCCTCGGTCCTGCCTCTGGTTCAGATCCAGGGCTTTTTTTTTTTTTTGAGGGATGTTTGGTTTTTAACGCGCCTCTTTAGTTCACTTGGCATCACGTTAACATTAGTTAACTCCTCCAAACAGGGCGTGCCGTTAGCTCAGTGTGGATTAATTGGGAATAACTGCCCTAGATGATAACTAGTGTTTATAAAGAATACAAAGAAAAACATCCACCGGGATGTGAGACACCAGCTACACCATTCAGCCAGTCGCTGTTTTGTAAAAAAAATAATGATGTAATAACACAACTGTCACCGTCTCAAGACTAATCTCCCTAATCTTAACGTGGCTTTAGATGGCAGTGGAAACACAGTCCCCTATTTCTGATGGAAGCACAGCTCCTGTTTATCTTGTTCATCCCGGAGCTGCTAGCAGGGCTGTGTCCTCTGGTTAAATGACACCAGTCTTCATTTCACAGATCTCCTAAACTGCAGCATCTTCTTTCACAGCTGCAGGTATTTTAGTTTTTAGAGTGGCTGCAGAAAGATTAAAAAAACAGCCTACTACCAGGCTGAGCAATGTATCACTACAAGTTAATTTAGCCTCTGAGATAATTTCCACGCCCTCCACTCCTTCTTTTCTTTTTCTAAATCAGCGTCCTGTGTCGAGTGGGAGTACGTCCCCCCCCAAGGCTTCCTCTTGTTTTTATAATTGCTGCTGTTTGAAAGTGTCAGCAGCTGCCCCGGGACACAGAAACAAACCGTGAGAAAAATGGTGCTTTAGATGTTGTTGGAGCGGTCTACAATTACACACTGGTGCTTAGATAAATTAAGGTTGCTTAACCACTGCATTCAGATTAAGAGCCTCAAATAGATTTAAGATTACTTTGACATCTCAGTGAAGAGAAGTTCTAATTTTAAGTTATTTCTACACATATTTTCTTAATTTACTATGGCCCGCAGTCAGTTTTTTGCAGTCTAAAATGAATCCCTTTCTGTGGTGTTAAGTGTTTTAAATTTCATTATGGAGCAGATAATAAAGTTCAGGCTCCTTAATCTGGTTTTCTGTGTAGTAAGTGATCTAAATGCTTCCTTTCTTTCCCCGCCAGCACCTCATCAACCAGCAGAAGCTCAGGAAAGCAGCGAGAGCTCTGACACAGCCTGTCTTGTTAGTTTCTTCCTTTTCAGAGAAAACTGCACCACCACGAGTCGACAGTTACATCAAGAGCAGCGCCCCAGAGGATTGTGGGATTTGGCTGAGATATCTTACAGATTTGTATGTTTTTTTAAAAGAGCTTTGATGAAAGCTCAGATATCACCTCACTTTTCACTGCCAGCCAGAGGACGTGTGAAATGAATGCGAACAGCAAATCAGTGGCTGATAAGAACCTAATGATAAGGGTTTCTCTGTGCAGCCATAACAATGTAGGAGTCTTTCAGTTTTGGTTACCTGTAAGCTCACATTGTGATTCATTATGTGTCCAATGAGAACTTCAGCAAATGCAGGAACTGTTTGACAGCCATATAACAGGTAAGGTGTGCACAGGCTACTTTTACCTGGGAATCAAATTGAAACAGAAAGGAAGGAAATGCTGGGATAAAGACCTGCAGTAAAGATCCACTTGCATTGAAATTTAATGGAAAACTTGCTGCTACTCACAGCTGCCAGGTGAAACCTGATGATGCACCAAAAAAAAAAACAACTCTGTCATCGCTTTGGTTCCCAGCACACTCGCCCTTTGGTTTGCACAGAAGGTGCCAACTTGTCTGCAAATACTCGTCAACTACTGGCCAAGTGCAGTAAAACTGTAAGAAGTGTGATGCAAACTTTTTTTTTTCTACTTCAGAGGTGAATGGTCTCTGCTTCACTATGACACGGTGAGCAACTGACAAGTATTTGCAGACAAGTTGGCATCTTCCATGCAAACTAAGAACAATCACAACAACCTCTTTGCAACCAGTTTCACTGGCAGCAACCTCCAGCAACCACACAGCCCACAGCCATTGGTTGCTAAGAGTTAGAAGACCAGTCTTTATGCCTGTGTGACTGGGCCCTAACTCAAACCAAGCACTTTTTTAATGAGGGCCTCAGAAAAAAATAATTATCATTAAAAAAATGCTTTTTATTGTCTAACCCTAATGGCACCTTTAAATGATAATAATACTCATAATCAATCAGCAGCGCACATGTGAGACTTGTCAGAATAAAAAATTGTGTCCAAAGAACATGAAAAGTCTGAGAATTCATGTTCTGAAATATGAATCAATAGATTAAAAGTTGTGAATATTTTATAAACTGAGACTATGTTGACTCATCATGGGATGCTGTGAAACTGTCTATAGCAACACGGTTTCCTTACCCTTTCTTTATATGTTATGGTCAGTATATGGATGTGTTAGCTCTTCCAGAACCATTAATATTCAAATTAATTTAAATTACTTTACACAGAATCATAAACATTTGCTGTGTGTCTACATGTTTGCTTCCTTTAGAAGCAAAAAAAGCTAAACTAAATACAAGGTCTCACTTAGCTACAGTATCTCCTTTTAATAATTAAAGTCCATTTGATGCTACTCCCTTCTTTTTAATCACATAAGGCAATTAAAATAAAGTTCCTACCATGCTGTTGAGCTGAGAAGCAGTCAGTCAACCAGCCACTGGAAACGAATGAAGAGACTGAAAGCATTATTAGAGCTCATTACTGTCCAGAATGATCCAGAGTCTCTCCAGGGTCACAGCTCAAGACGCAGAAGGAGGAGAGACACTGAATATCTTTTTCCACTGAGAGGCTTTTTTCCTGCTTGTACCAAATAAAAGGCCTGGCAGACAGACACGCTTTGGTTTTGATCAATGCAGGCCATTTTCTATAAAGCTTTGTTGAGCAGGGAAGGCCAGTGGTTGTCAGTCTGTTTTTGGGGAACACAAAAGCGGGCACTGTCAGACGGAGCTGTGATGTAGGGGTGCACAACAAGAACTTCTCTGTCTCACCGGCTTGTTCTCTTCTGTTAAAATGAATTAGCTCTACATATATGAGTGTCAGACTGCTCATGCTCAGACAGATGAGGTCTGTCTGTGTCTCTCAGAGAATAAAGATGCCTGTGGCTGCAGCGGCTCCCGCCCTGAAGGATTTTAGAGATTTGGGTTTGCACAGTGCAGATGTGCATGAGGGCAGTTTGCAAAGCAAAAATAAAAGCAAAAAATATAAATGCTGTAAAGGTAATAGTATTAAAAAGAAAGCAAACTGTCAAATCCTGCAATAGAATTTTTCTTTCTTTTTGGCCACTTGGGGGCAGCAGAAACTACTTATGAACATAAGACTGCCGTACAGAATCATCCATTAGTTTTTAATCCATCCATTTTCTCCCACTTAGCCTTCCCAGCTATCATAGGGTGTAAGGCAAGGTACACGCTGGACAGGTTACCAGCTCGTCTCAGGGCTAACACGGAGAGACAGACAACCATTCACACTCATGTTCATACCTAACCCCACTAAGTTCGTGACTCTGGACCGTGGGAGAAAACTGGAGAACCTGAAGCAAATCCACACAAATATGGCGAAAACATGAAAACTCCACACAGAAAGGCCTCTGCCAAGCTGGAGCCTACATCGGGGACACGATGATGTCACTGTGGATTCATGCTAATATGCATACCGGAAGAACCGGTCCACGGAGGACGCCATTTCCTCTGTGGTTCACACTGCCCTCACCCACCTGGAGTGAAAGGACTCCTATGTCCGTGTGCTCTTTGTGGACTTCACATCAGCCTTTAACACCATCGTTCCACAGAACCTGGTGCACAAACTGTTCACACTTGGACTGAGCTCCTCCCTCTGCAACTGGGTCCTGGACTTCCTGACGAACAGGCCACAATCAGTGAGGATCCATGGCGTCTCCTCCTTCCCCATCCTCCTCAGTACTGGCTCCCCCCCCAAGACTGTGTGCTGAGCCCTCTTCTGTTCACCCTGCTCACATAACACCCAGGCTGTCATATTGTGAAGTTTGTTATGAGTTATGAGTCCAGCTACAGGCAGGAGATGGAACACCTGGAGGCTTGGTGCAGAGAGAACAAGCTCTGCATCAATGTAGCAAAAACAAAGGAGATGATCACGGACTTCACATTGGAGGATCTGCAGTGGAAGTGGTCCCCAGGTGTTCACCTAAGTAATGACCTCACCTGGGGCAACAACACTTCCAGTCTGGTCAGGAAGGCACACCAGTGCCTCTACTTCCTCAGGAGGCTGAGGCGCGCTGGATTGGAAGCTCAGTCCTCTCCTCATTCTACAGATGTGCGGTGGGGAGCGTCCTGGGCTCCTGCATCACTGTGTGGCATGGAAGCAGCAGAGAAGAAGCTCTGCGGTGGGGGTGGGAAAGCTGCACAGAGAACCGTTGGAGTCAGTTTCTCCACCACCACCAACATTTACACCTCCAGATGCAGGAAAAGGGCCACCTGTGGGGTCCTTCAGGATGGCCCTGAACACACCCAGCACACACACTTTTTGTTCCCCTCCCCTCAGGCACTTTGTCTAATATTTCTACTCGTTCTGTCACTGGAACAGCTCGGGCTAAAAATAAAAGTTCAAAACACACAAAAGAAAGGAAACTAGGTCATTTTTTGTTACATTGTCATTTTTTTTTTTTTCTAGTGCAGATCAAAAGACCTTTGATGTCTCTTTGGAAAGGAAGAGATCCAAAGAGTTCTAACATTAATATATTTTACATCTTCCGGACACTAACGAGCTGTTTTGAGATAAGATGAGTCGAGGGAAACAGCCCGATAGATGACCGACAACAAGGCTTCCCCTGTTAGTGCTGGTTAAGATTATATCAGGTTATATCTTTTTTTTTAAAGTTCATTAACCAGTGACTCAGGCGTTACCTTTCCAGCCTCCTCCTCTCCTTTCCTGTCCTTCCTTTCAAGCTATTCCTGAATAAAAGACGTCCCTGCTGCAGCATCCACATTTAATGGAGCTTTCATGTGATCAACAGACCTCTAATGCTTTAAAAGGTTTATGTGTCTCCTGGCGTCCTGTGATTTGCACTTTGGAAGTTCAGACGCCTGATATCAACTGTGCAATCAAAGAGAAACCAGGATGTTAACATCCCGTCCCTGACCTCACCTTGCTTTGACATTACACCTACATGATTTTATAACCTCCAACAAAAGCTTCTCCTGAAACAACCGCGAGCTGCGATTGGTCCACGCTGAAGATCACCCAGCGTCCTCTCACGTGAGCAACAACGCACTTCTCACACCGGACTGTTTATTTTGGAGCACTGCTGCGTCTCATTGTTAAAACAACAGTGTCACACTTGGGCTTTGATGGCCTTTGTTTTCTCACCAGCTGCCTGCAATAATCCTCTGAAAGGAATATAATCAATCCTCTCCAAATCCACTTTTAAGGTTGTCTCTGCTCGCGTCCGGGCGCTAATCATCTCAGTCTGTTTTATCCACCAAAATAGCACTTTAAAACCCCGAAAACAGGCTGGATAATCAGGGGGAATATTCTCATATACACAGTACTGATAGCTTGTAGCTTCATGCCACCTGGTAATTCTCCTGTGCCTTTCTTAAAACATTGCACATAAACCACTTTATAATTTATAAGTATAGTTTTTCATACTGTTATATAATTTGCATTCATATTCTGTCTGTTGCAAATCTTGGAGGTTAAATAAAATATCCTATTTGTAGCAGGACAGGATTCTCCATCTGTGACATTTTTAAGGTGTCAGGATCTAAATATAACTGTGTTGCTCTTTGTGCTTAATCTATGATCCATCCTCATCCGCAGCAGGTCTGTGTAACTCTACCGCTGCATGCCCATGTAAAGAAGGAAGTCTTCACACCAAGGACGATGGTGTGGCATAAAAAGGGACAGTGCCACTGGTTAAGTTGTTCGGTAACAGCGTCTGTGCTGGATTTTTGGGAAAGCGACACACGTTGTGTTTGGAGCCGATCAGAAACGCTTCGGTGTTTCCGTTCCTGTACTCGTGCAGCAAAGTGGGTGAGTATGATAATGTTCAGGATGCAGTTTCAAACGTTTTGCTGACATAATTTTGAATTTGGGAGATGATGGATGTTTTTTTTAATATTTGATTTAGGAGGAAAAAATGAGCACAGATGGGGAAATGGCAGTTTTTGGGCCAGCTGCTCAGTACCTGCGTAAATCTGAGAAGGAGAGGGCGGAGGCTCAGACGCGGCCGTTTGACAGCAGGACGGCGTGCTTTGTGAGTGACGAGAAAGAGACGTACGTCAAGGCTCAGGTCCTGGACAGGGCAGATGGCAAAGTCACTGTGAAGACTGTGGATGACAGAGTGGGTGTACTGAAGGCTTCCTCTAATAAACTGCCTTTGCTGTTAACTGAACACAGCCTGGGAAAAAGGCTTTCTGTATATGACATGTCTGACAAGGACGTTATTCTTAGGATTTTAGAAGGATTTTGCACAGCTGCTATAAAATCTGCAATAAAGAACCTGCTGAACTTTATTATTCTGGTGTTCAACTGAGACATTTACTCTCCCCTGAAGCTCTCAATGCAGCTTCAGTTTCCACAAAAGTAATAATTTATATGAAAATGTGACTCCACATTATTAAAATGTGTGAAGGCAGTAATTATCCTGCAGACGTTTGGCCTCTGAAACCCCCCTTTTTTCTTTCTCTTAACTTTGGGCATTATATTCAGATATTCTTCTTTTTCCAGACTTTAACTGTCAGGGAGGACCAAGTGTTTCCTATGAACCCCCCAAAGTTTGATAAGATTGAAGACATGGTGATGATGACACACCTCCACGAGCCTGCAGTGTTGTACAACCTCAAGGAGCGCTATGCAGCCTGGATGATCTACGTAAGTCAAACATAAAATATGAAGCTGCGTGCAGACTTAATTAAAACTGAGCTTCACTTGAACTTCTACACGCTAAAACTTTTTTTATATAAGTAAAAATGCAAAGACAATACAGCAGCTATTGCATCCATCCATTGTCTCCTGCTTCCATGTGTATGATGGGAAATAATTTTGATTTGTCACAGTTTCATAATTTATTTTTAACTTTGAAATTTGTTCGATACCATTGTAGGCTTGATGCATCATTAATATTCAACATAAAACTGATTCTGGACTTGGCATTACTGCCATTATAGAAGAAAAGCTGCTCTCCTTGTTTTACTTGCAGAATGGTAAATAAACTGAAAGTAATCGCTCACATGAGCTGAAAGTCCAAATCCAGTTTAAAACGAGTTCAAATGAAGACTTTTAAATGGGACAGGCGGTGGTGATGAAGGAGTCCACCTGACAGGGCTTTGTAGGAACATCAGATTTTAAAAAAAAGTTTGGGATGAAACCCTGTATATAAAGGATGGACATAGCCACTGTAACTCCACCCACTCGTTTCTGGATCCACATTTTGAAGGCTCAGCATTACCATATTTGGACAAAAGGGTGAAGTTATTAGCTAATATTAGCAAGTTCAGTTATTTAGCTGCATCTGTAAACTGTATGGGTGCACCTCACCAACACAGATACCTGCTAATTAGTATTCAGCAACATCGGAAGAAATTACTAGAATTGTACTCACAGAAATGAAGCACAAGCGTGTTGGATGGGCTGCACCTGACAGCAAGACAAATTATTTATCAGATAAAAATTCCCCAAAAGGTCCAGTTCAGTCACTTAAATTAGCAAGGCTGAGGCCTGGTGGAAAGCTAATGGCTACAGTTGCCCATGTCGGCACACCTGTCATTCAAAGCATCCACACTTTAAGCCTAAATAGATAAGATATAAAGACCCCACCCACTGGGAAGACCAAACTAGAGTGGACACCAGCGTGCCAGGCCAGAAACGTGCAGGAAGGCTCCACCGAGACTCTGAGGCCAGACAGCAGATCCTGGTCCCACCCAGGCAGCAGGGACAGGGGGAACCACATTTTAAACATACTGTTAATGTTGTAAAGTTGGGTGTTTTAACATGACAGTCTGTGGGGACTGACTGAATTGTTTGAGCCAGCCTCAAGTGGACATTAGAGGAACTGCAGCTTTTGGTGACTTCCACATTAGCTTCATTTTTCAGCCCCAGAAAAAAGAAACCAAAAATCATCATTGTGTTTGTATGGTAATGTTGGCCTTTCAACAATCAATAATCTAAAAAAAAAAAAACAGCAATAGTTTCATACTTTTGGTGTGGAGCTGATTTTAAACTCACATTCATGCTGACTCACGATGTGATCAAAAACCTGAAAGCCTCTTCCCGTGTTTCCCATGCAGACCTACTCTGGACTCTTCTGTGTGACTGTGAACCCTTACAAATGGCTGCCAGTCTACAACCCAGAGGTGGTCCAGGCCTATAGGGGGAAGAAGAGGATGGAGGTCCCCCCTCACATCTTCGCCCTGTCTGACAACGCCTACCAATTCATGCTTACGGGTACTGAAGCAGCAAAATCTCTCCAAAAGGAGAAAAGTTTCTTACCTACATTCATTTTTCATCCAACTTCCTTTGTTCTGTCCTTAGATCGTGAAAATCAGTCCATTCTCATCACGTAAGTTTAACAGACTGTTGCTGTTTATGAGAACATCCCATTGATGAATGACTCCTTAGATGAAATGTGGGCTTTTGCTTTTTTCCCAGTGGAGAATCCGGTGCAGGAAAGACTGTCAACACCAAGCGTGTCATTCAGTACTTTGCAACAATTGCGGTGCCGTCAGACAAGAGAAAAGAGGCAAACAACAAAATGAAGGTGAGCTCTTGCAGCAGTCAGTTTGCATTTCAGAGTGCAGTGGGCGTCAAATTTACTGAAGGTTTTCATCAGGGGACTCTGGAGGATCAGATCATCCAGGCCAACCCGCTGCTGGAAGCTTTCGGGAATGCTAAGACCGTGAGGAATGACAATTCATCTCGCTTTGTGAGTGAGCCTCAAAGATTTAGATTTCTTTTACCAGGAGTTAGAGATATGTGAGACGTGAGAAACCCCTTTTTGTGTTGAACAGGGTAAATTCATCCGAATCCATTTTGGCACAACTGGTAAACTGGCATCTGCAGATATAGAAACATGTAAGTTTATACTCATAGTTAGAGTAGTGAATGAGGTAAATTATATTTCTATAAGTAACACCTTTTTTTTTTTTCTTTCTGAAAGATCTGCTGGAGAAGTCGAGGGTGACATTTCAGCTGCCGGCTGAGAGAAGCTATCACATCTTTTATCAGCTTACTTGCAACAGGAAGCCTGAACTAATAGGTGAGCTGAAGAATTATTTTTGAAGTTACTCGATTATCTCAGTCCTCATTCACACAAACCTCATTTCTTTCCCTTCAGATCTGCTTCTCATCACCACCAACCCCTACGACTTTTCTTTCATCAGTCAGGGGGAAATCAGCGTGAAAAGCATCAATGACGCCGAAGAGTTAATGGCTACAGATGTGAGTGGATCAGTGCTCGTTGAGTTCAGCTACAGCTGCTTCAAATCTGACTTAGCCTTTTTTTATTTTAAACACAGGAGGCTTTTGATATTCTGGGCTTCTCCTCTGAAGAGAAAGCATCCATCTATAAGCTGACCGGTGCTGTGATGCATTATGGAAACATGAGGTTCAAGCAGAAACAGCGGGAGGAGCAGGCTGAACCAGACGGCACTGAGGGTGAGGGCAATCCATCAGAGGCTATGCTGTCAAAAAAAGCAAACAAGCAAGCAAAGGAAACAGGTGTGAATGAGATCATGGATATAAGCGATGGCCTGATTTTTCTTGGTTTCACTGCAGTGGCTGATAAAGCAGCGTATCTGATGGGCCTGAACTCAGCTGATCTGCTGAAAAGCCTCTGTTATCCCAGAGTAAAGGTTGGGAATGAGTACGTTACCAAAGGGCAAAATGTTCAGCAGGTAAGATCAGAATCAAAAAGCATTTCTTCTTGATAATGGCTCAGTCACTCTAGAGTAAAAACAGGACAGCAACCTTCTTGCAACCAGGAAAAAATCAGTGGTTGCTCAGTAATTGCACTGAATTTTTTCACTCCACCGACTGATTGCAGAAACCAACTTTAAGGCAAGAGGTGGAGCATGCAACACCCTCAGCCTCTGGGAAGTTGCGATTGCACAGGTCTCCTGGTGGGAGGCATCCTGTCCCAAACAATAGCAATCCAAATCAGACTGACTGCAATTACTCTCATACAGACTGGCAAAGATTTGGAACAACTGCCATCTAATTTATAAATGCAGATAAATTGCCAACACATTGTAATCAGTCTGAGTCAGTTTGTTCCGATGAGCACAACTTTTTTCTGACACGTCTCTTTGCAGTAGGGGACTCTGAATCACCTGGTTGCCAAACTGGTCATATCCAGGTTATGTTCAAAGTTGCCTATGTCATTTAGCAGTTAAACCACCATCCTGCAACAACTACGTCACTATTTCTGGAGGAATTTCTGAATTTCAGTTTCATATCAATGAGGTTCTGGATGTCAGTAGTTAATGTGAATTTCTGTTTAATGTGCATTTCTGACAGTAACAGACTTGACTTCAATTTTGGTTGTGTCGCAGTGTCCAACCATTTTTTTCCTAGTGTGACTGTAGCATAAGGTGCCTTTACTTTCTGAGATTCTGAAGTTCACTACAAGATACAAAGTGTTACATTAAATGGACTAACTCAGGTAGGGCATCAAGTATGATGCATGCAGACTATACAGCAATAATAACTACAGAAGTGAGGTCAAGATGTGAGGCTATCATTCCTCTGCTATTTCTTTTCATGTTACATCCTCTTCAGCTCTGCTATTAAAGGACTACAGGTCACATCATACAAAGAAGCTTCAGCTGCCACAACTCAACTTAGATACATGTCTGTCATAATATGCCAAGACTTTTGCACAGTACCGTATAAAGATAATTTATCATTTTTCCAGGTGTCCAACTCAATTGGTGCCCTTGCAAAATCAGTCTATGAGAAGATGTTTTTCTGGATGGTCGCCCGAATCAACCAGCAGCTGGATACAAAGCAATCCAGACAACATTTCATCGGAGTTCTAGATATCGCTGGCTTTGAGATCTTTGATGTAGGGGTTTAAAATATATCCATATAGTCCCCAGATGCTTGCAGAATCATGTATATTTACTTGAACAAGTTATTTCATATGTGTGTTTAGCACAACAGCATGGAACAACTCTGCATTAATTTCACTAATGAGAAACTACAACAGTTTTTCAACCATCACATGTTTGTATTGGAACAAGAAGAATACAAAAAAGAAGGGATTGACTGGGAGTTCATCGACTTTGGTATGGACCTAGCAGCCTGCATTGAACTCATTGAAAAGGTATTGTATACCGCGCAATTTTAAATATAAGCAACATCAAATTCTTCAAATGTGATATTATTATTATTCATAAGAATTTTTGGTTTCCAAGCCAATGGGCATCTTTTCCATCCTCGAGGAAGAGTGCATGTTCCCAAAATCAACAGACACCTCTTTCAAGAACAAACTCTATGACCAACATCTTGGCAAGAACAACTGCTTCTTGAAACCCAAAACTGTCAAAGGGAAACCCGAAGCGCACTTCACTTTGGTGCACTACGCCGGCACCGTGGACTACAATATCAGCGGGTGGCTGGAGAAGAACAAAGACCCACTCAATGAGTCGGTGGTGCAACTTTACCAGAAGTCATCGGTCAAAATCCTGGCCATGCTGTACGCAAACTACTCTGGATCAGATGGTAGCTCTATATTTTTTTTCATGTTTTACAAGTTTCCAGCCTGCACCACTAGAACCTGTTAGTTTCATATCACTGTGTTATCAATGCAGAGGCACCTGCAGGAGGAACCAAAAAGGGATCCAAGAAGAAGGGGGCATCTTTCCAAACGGTGTCAGCTCTGTTCAGGGTAATATAAAAAGTTCCCAAAGCTTGTGTGTTTTTTTCACATAAAAATGAAAAGACATCAGCATAACTTGTTTTTTTTCCCACCAATTTCCATCGGTATTTTAAATATAAACAGTTTGCCCCGGATCTGCTCAAAGGTAGCAGATTAAACCTAACAGTGCCTTTGAAGTGGTTCATTTTAATACGCAGAAAACCTGTTTTATTGGTCCTACTGTTTTATAGCATAGATCCCAGGATGTGAGTAATCCTGAATGTAACCTTGAAGTTGTTCCATTTCTGCAGTCTTTTATCATATCAATAAAAAAATATTTTCAGAACTATTCAGAACAAAACAAAATTTTCCTGCAGGAGAATCTTGGGAAGCTCATGACCAATCTGAGAACCACTCATCCTCACTTTGTGCGCTGCTTGATACCGAACGAGACCAAAACACCAGGTACTCTTTGATAATCCCCTCATTCTGACATTTATATAGTCACACTAAAATAGTAACTGCCTTCAATAATAGGTGTCATGGAGAACAGCCTCGTTATCCACCAGCTACGCTGCAACGGAGTGCTGGAAGGCATCCGGATCTGCAGGAAAGGATTTCCCAGCAGAATCCTCTATGGGGACTTCAAGCAGAGGTAAACAAAATGTGTGTTTTTTTTTTTATTTAATATTTCATAACCTTTGGTGTTTACTCAGATTTATAAGTTCTCCT
Source organism: Archocentrus centrarchus (assembly GCF_007364275.1). NCBI lineage: Eukaryota > Metazoa > Chordata > Actinopteri > Cichliformes > Cichlidae > Archocentrus > Archocentrus centrarchus. The sequence continues at coordinate 5,257,727 of NC_044353.1, read as the reverse complement.
ACAGGTACAGAATTCTTAATGCCAGCGCTGTTCCAGAAGGGCAGTTCATGGATAACAAAAAGGCTGCAGAGAAGCTGTTGGGCTCGATTGACGTCGATCACACCGAGTACAAGTTTGGACACACTAAGGTTTTCAGTTGTTTGAGCACCTGGGGAAAATTGTAAAGAAGACCAATGAGCAGTGAGAGCAGTAATTGCCTTTTTTTTTTTTTTCAGGTGTTTTTTAAAGCCGGCCTGCTCGGCGCCTTGGAGGAGATGAGAGATGAGCGGCTGGCGCAGGTCGTGATGTCCACGCAGGCTCTGTGTCGCGGCTACCTCGTCCGGATGGAGTATCAGAAGATGGTGGCCAGAAAGTAAAGATGTTTACTGCATTCCTGCATGGTGGACAAAAAAGGAAGAAAGAGGAAATAATTACATTTATATTTTCCATATTCTTATATGCCAACATAAGAAAAGTGAAGTTCTTAAGTCTTAAAAGTTGGTTCCCTCATCTTGAAGTCGATGTGTTTAACAGAACTTTGGACATTTATACAACATAAAAAAACATCAAGTTGAATTTTAAAGTTAAGATAATTGCTAACAAGTGACTAAATTAATGTAATTTGCCAACGTCGTCACGCTGAATACAGGAGTTTAGCAGTGGTGACTCTGAAGTCATGTGACTGTGGTGCATTTCATTTATAGACTAACTTTAATATTATGTTATACTTAAAGAGAAATTGTGGTGATAATCTTCCAGAATGAAATGTGTAAGTACTGTAAATTTCCCACAGGGATGATGTTCTGCGATTATCCAAAAACCTAGATCCTAAATCCCTTCTGCACTGAAACCAGGGCGATGCTAACCTCACTGAGCTGGACCGATGTGCTGACGACTGAAGTCTGGACCACCCACACATTAAACATAGAGACACAAAACTGTAGAAATAGAAAAAATTTAAGACAGAAATAATACAGGGAAAAAAGGGAATACATAAAAAGTAAAAATACTGAAATTAATGAAGAAATACATAAAATATAAAAGCTGTATGGAAAAAAAAATGAAGACAAGGATTTTATTATGCTCGTTTTACTTATAACAATATTTTTTAATTTGTTGATACATAAATCTTCTCTCATTCGTCTTTTGATATTGGCATTTTAACATCCATCCATCCATCCATCCATCTTCTTCCACTTATCCAACTGAAAGTAAAGATATTTATATTTAACTGACAGAGGCTCTAGTCTCATCTGCAAATAACAGGCTCGTAACTTCAATTCACAGCTAAACAGTGGCATTAATGTACAGTAACACAGGCTGCAAACTAACAAATGTATGATGAGCATGTGTTATTAAAAGAGAAAACAGCTCATGCATGTTATACAAATCCATCACAGCTAAAACCTGGTTTTTAAACTGAGCTTTTGCTTTGACAGGGAAGCAATCTACACCATCCAGTATAACTTCCGTTCCTTTGTGAACGTCAAACACTGGCCGTGGATGAAGCTGTATTTTAAGCTGAAACCTCTTCTGAAGAGTGTTGAGGCTGAGAAGGAAATGGCTCAAATGAAGGTGGATTTCACAAAACTCAAGGAAGACCTGTCCAAATCAGAAACCCGGCGGAGGGAGCTTGAAGAGAAAATGGTCTCCGTCATACAAGAGAAGAACGATCTCTTACTTCAAGTCCAGGCCGTAAGTCAAACCAAAGGAATAACCACTTATAGGCCACACGGGTGCTGTGATGGTCTGGAAATAATATTGGTGCACAATCTTAAAATTAGGAGGCTGACAACTTGCTGGATGCAGAGGAGAGATGTGAAGGGCTCATCAAAAGCAAGATCCAGCTGGAAGCCAAGCTAAAGGAGGTGACCGAGAGACTCGAAGACGAGGAGGAGATCAACGCTGAGCTGACTGCCAAGAAGAGGAAGCTCGAAGATGAGTGCTCGGAACTGAAGAAGGACATCGATGACTTGGAGTTGACCTTAGCTAAAGTGGAGAAGGAAAAACATGCAGTGGAAAACAAGGTGAGCCTCCATGCCACTGCTACTGTACGTCATCTCAATGGGGGAGAATTGTTATATCTTCCTTCTTAATTGTCACTGTAGGTAAAAAACCTGGTTGAAGAAATCATGAGCCAAGATGAAAACATCACCAAACTGTCCAAAGAAAAGAAAGCCCTGCAGGAAGCTCATCAGCAAACACTGGACGACCTGCAGTCAGAGGAGGACAAAGTGAACGCCCTGACTAAAGCCAAGACCAAACTGGAGCAGCAGGTTGATGATGTGAGTTGCTCTGCATACAGAGTTGTTCATTGTATTTCTGTTGTTAAGAAGTATAAGACGGCTGTATCTTTAGCTGGAAGGTTCACTGGAACAAGAGAAGAAAATACGTATGGATCTGGAAAGAGCCAAAAGAAAGCTGGAGGGTGATCTGAAACTCGCTCAGGAGTCTATAATGGATCTGGAGAATGACAAACAGCAGCTGGACGAAAAGCTGAAAAAGTAAGAAGTGAATGTTTTTGTGGTGTAAAGCATATTTATTTATATGTGCAGGAAATAATTTTATTAAGTACAAAACAAACACTGTGGCCACAAAGGTATGGACACGATCAGCAATGATACCCAGGTAGACTGACGTTTCAACAACGCGCAGTTGTTACGAAGGGGCCCAAAGTGTGCCCTCACACCACCACCAGCAGCCTGAACCGTTGATAATGTTTACACCAAATTTTGAGCCTACCACCCAAATGTCACAGCAGAGGTGGAGACTCATTGGACCAGGCAACATTTTTCCAATCTTCTGTTGTCCAGTTTTGGTGAGGCTGTGCAAATTATAGCCTCAGTTTCCTGTTCTTAGCTGACAGGAGTGGCACCTAGTGTGGTCTTCTGCTGCTGTAGCCCATCTGCTTAAAGGTTCAACATGTGTGTTCAGAAACGCTCTTCTGCATACCTTGGTTGTACTGAGTGGTTATTTGAGTTACTATTGCATTCCTATCAGCCAAACGTAACACAAAGGCCCAGTTTGCCATACAGGGATTATGTCTAATCCTGGACTAAATACTTTTTCCTATTGTGGTCTTCATTGACTTTTCTCTTTTAGTCTAGGCTTAATCCATGACTGGGAAACTGGCTGAAAGAGTTTAAGAACTGCTCCCCTTTGTATACCACAAATTTCAAAGGAAAACCTTTAAAAAGTCAATTCCTTTGGGAATATACAGCACAGTTTACCTTGGTTGTTTTTCTTTGTTCAAGGTTAACGTGAAACACATAACACATTTCCCACCCTTTAGGCTTCAAAAATGAGCAACAAAATTATTAAAAATTCAGTGAGTTTTGCTTCTTTTTACAGGAACGAATTTGAGTTGTCACAGCTGCAGTCAAAGATAGACGATGAACAAGTACTCGGTGGTCAGCTGCAGAAGAAAATCAAAGAACTCCATGTGAGGAATATTTTTAATTATCTAAGTGGGTCCCAATAGCCAGTTTCGATAGCCGGGGATCAGTCCGCCAGGGCCTCCGCCCTCGGCCACCGCCCGACACACGCTCACGTGGGCAATGACAGTGAGACCTGGAGGGGCGTGATTGGGAGGAACGGCCTGCCTGATCTGAACCCGAATGGTGTTTTGTTATTGGACTTCTGTGCAAACCACAGTTTGTCCATAACAAACACCGTGTTCGAACACAAGGATGTCCGTAAGTGCACATGGCACCAGGACACCCTAGGTCGCAGGTCGATGATCGATTTTGTAATCGTATCATCAGATCTGCGGCCGTATGTTCTGGACACTCGGGTGAAGAGAGGAGCTGAGCTGTCAACTGATCACCACCTGGTGGTGAGTTGGATCAGGTGGCGTGGGAAGATGCTGGACAGACCTGGCACACCTAAACGTATTGTGAGGGTGCGCTGGGAACGCCTGGCAGAAGCCCCAGTCCGGGAGATCTTCAACTCCCACCTCCGGCAGAACTTCGACAGCATTCCGAGGGAGGCTGAGGACATTGAGTCCGAATGGACCATGTTCCGCACCTCCATTGTTGAGGCTGCTGCTCAGAGCTGTGGCTGCAAGGTGGTGGGTGCCTGTCGTGGTGGTAACCCCCGAACCAGATGGTGGTCACCGGAGGTGAAGGGAGCCATCAAGCTGAAGAAAGAGTCCTATCGGGCTTGGTTAGCCTGTGGGACTCCGGAGGCAGCTGACAGGTATCGACAGGCCAAGCGGAATGCAGCTCGGGTAGTGGCCAAAGCAAAAACTCGGGTGTGGGAGGAGTTCGGTGAGGCTATGGAAAAAGACTTTCGGACGGCATCGAAGCGATTCTGGCAAACCGTCAGGCGACTCAGGAGGGGAAAGCAGTGCTTCACTCACACTGTTTATAGTGCGGGGGGGGTGCTGCTGACTTCAACTGAGGCTATAGTCGGACGGTGGAAGGAATACTTCGAGGACCTTCTGAATCCCACTGACACGCCTTCTGTAGTGGAAGCAGAGTCTGGGGATGAGGGGGATGACTTGACCATCACTGGGGGTGAGGTCACTGAGGTAGTTAAACAACTCCTTGGTGGCAGAGCCCCTGGGGTGGACGAGATTCGCCCTGAGTTCCTGAAGGCTCTGGATGTTGTAGGACTGTCTTGGTTGACACGCCTCTGCAACATCGCGTGGAGATCTGGGGCAGTGCCATTGGATTGGCAGACCGGGGTGGTGGTCCCCATCTTTAAGAAGGGAGACCGGAGGGTGTGCTCCATCTTTCGGGGGATCACACTACTCAGCCTCCCCGGTAAGGTCTATGCCAGGGTGCTGGAAAGGAGGGTGCGTCCGTTAGTCGAACCTCGGATTCAGGAGGAACAATGCGGTTTTCGTCCTGGTCGTGGAACTTTGGACCAGCTCTTTATCCTCTCAAGGATATTCGAGTGTGCGTGGGAGTTTGCCCAACCAGTCTACATGTGCTTTGTGGACTTGGAGAAGGCATTCGACCACGTCCCTCGGGGTGTCCTTTGGGAGGTTCTGCGGGAGTATGGGGTGTCTGGCCCATTGTTGCGGGCCATTCAGTCCTTGTACAACCACAGTGAGAGCTTGGTCCGTATAGCCGGTAATAAGTCGGATTTGTTTCCTGTGGGTGTTGGACTCCGTCAGGGCTGCCCTTTGTCACCGATTCTGTTCATTATTTTTATGGACAGAATTTCTAGGCGTAGCCAGGTGGCGGAAGGCTTCTTCCTTGGTGGCCTCAGAGTCTCATCTCTGCTTTTTGCAGATGATGCGGTTCTGTTGGCTTCATCAGGGGGGGGCCTCCAGCTCGTAGTGGAAGGGTTCGCAGCCGAGTGTGAAGCGGCTGGCATGAGTATCAGCACCTCTAAGTCTGAGGCCATGGTCCTCAGCCGGAAAAGGGTGGAGTGCCATCTCCGGCTCAGGAACAAGTTCTTGCCTCAAGTGGAGGAGTTTAAGTATCTCGGGGTCTTGTTCACGAGTGATGGGAGAAGGGAGCGGGAGATCGACAGGCGGATCGGGGCTGCTTCTGCAGTGATGCGGATGCTGCACCGGTCCGTCGTGGTGAAGAGGGAGCTTAGCGTAAAAGCGAAGCTCTCGATTTACCGGTCGATCTACGTTCCTACCCTCACCTATGGTCACGAGCTTTGGGTAGTGACCGAAAGAATAAGATCGCGAATACAAGCGGCAGAAATGAGTTTCCTTCGAAGGGTGGCTGGCCTCTCCCTTAGAGATAGGGTGAGGAGTGCGGCCATCCGGGAGGGGCTCAGAGTAGAGCCGCTGCTCCTCCACATCGAAAGGAGCCAGTTGAGGTGGCTCGGGCATCTGATTAGGATGCCTCCTGGCCGCCTCCTGGGTGAGGTGTTCCGGGCATGTCCCACCGGGAAGAGGCCCCGTGGTAGACCCAGGACACGCTGGAGAGATTATGTATCTCGGCTGGCCTGGGAACGCCTTGGGGTCCCTCCGGATGAGCTGGAGGAGGTGGCTGGGGAGAGGGAAGCCTGGGCTTCTCTGCTTCTCTGCTTATCACATGGGACAAAATTCACAAATGTTTGACCATTACTAAATAACAAATAAAATTCACAAATCACATTCACAACACAGGCCCGCATTGAGGAGCTGGAGGAGGAAATCGAGGCTGAGCGTTCGGCTCGAGCCAAAGTCGAGAAGCAGAGATCTGATTTGTCGAGGGAACTCGAGGAGATCAGTGAGAGGCTGGAGGAAGCTGGAGGAGCTGCCGCCGCTCAGGTCGAGATGAACAAGAAGCGTGAAGCCGAGTTCCTCAAACTGCGCAGGGAACTGGAGGAGTGCATGCTGCAGCACGACGCTACCTCTGCTGCTCTGCGCAAGAAACATGCAGACAGCGTGGCCGAAATGGGAGAACAGCTGGATAACATCCAGAGAGTCCGGCAGAAACTGGAGAAGGAGAAGAGTGAGTTAAGGCTGGAGCTGGATGACATGTCAAGCAATATGGAATCCATGGCCAAAGCAAAGGTTGGTTATTAAACTTTTAAGCTCACTTCAATGTAAAAAGATTACAACATTTGCTTTTTTTTTTTTATTTCTTAAATTTGAAGATGAATTTAGAGAAAATGTGCCGATCACTTGAAGATCAGCTTAACGAGGTAAAAACCAAAGAAGGGGAGCATCTAAAACTCATAAACGACCTTTCAACCCAGAAGGCTAGGCTTCAGACAGAAAACGGTGAGGCAGAAAGTAAAAAAAATCCAACCAGAAGTCAAATAAAGTCACAGCTGAACCGGTTTTAATTTTGTTTATACCTCCAATCCAGCTGAGATGTCTCGGCAGCTGGAAGAAAAGGAATCCCTGATGTCACAGTTAACTCGGGGAAAGCAAGGCTTTATTCAGCAGACTGAGGAGCTGAAACGACTTCATGAGGAGGAGGTGAAGGTAAGGTGTGACAGAATACACCACAGTGAATGCTTGACAGTTTAAAGTGTTCATGGTGTCGCTTTCATTCTGCTCAGGCTAAAAACGCTTTAGCACACAGTTTGCAGTCATCACGTCATGATTGCGAGCTACTCAGAGAGCAGTACGAGGAGGAGCAGGAGGCCAAAGCTGAGCTGCACCGCTGCCTGTCCAAGGCGAACAGCGAGGTGGCTCAATGGAGGACCAAATACGAGACAGATGCCATCCAACGAACTGAGGAGCTCGAGGAGGCAAAGTAAGAGCAACCTTCATGTTAGTTCAAAATTGGGAGGGTCTTCCAATGGGATCTAATTATGAATCCACATTCTCCTACAGGAAGAAATTAGCCCTTCGTCTGCAGGATGCAGAAGAAGCTGTGGAGGCTGTTAACTCCAAGTGTTCCTCTCTTGAGAAGACGAAACAGCGGCTGCAGGGAGAGGTGGAGGACCTAATGATGGATGTGGCGAGGTCTAATGCTGCTGCTGCTGCTTTGGACAAGAAGCAGAGAAATTTTGACAAGGTTTTCATGAGATGTCCTAAAATTGCATGCTAATGTGACTGATAGATTTACTAAAACGTTCAGTAGCTATAACATCAAAACTGCAAGGGGAGTATGTGGCAGAAGCAAGTGGAAAAGGTGAGAATTACTTTAACGGTGGTAAATGCCTAGATGAATATATATATGAGATGAATATATATTAGCAAATAAACTAAAACTAAAATAAACATCTCCAAATTTTGTCAGTAACAGCTGCAAAACTAAATTAAAATGGGCCAAAAGCCTCTGCGTCCCTATCACCTGGCCAATCTGCTTAATTAAAACTGTAAATATGTGGATAAATAAAAGTTGGGCAGCTCACAGTAATTAATGGAATTAAATAATCCCTAACATACACTTAATCATATGCTTCCCTTAGGCTGTAGTTTTAGAAAACACAGCATAGATTTTCATTGCTATGCAGATGATACTCTGCTTTATCTATCCATGAAGTCAGATGACACAAACCAATTAGTTAAACTGCATGAATGTGTTAAAAGCCTAGATAACCTCTAATTTTTGGCTGCTAAATTCAGATAAAACTGAAGTTCTTGTGCTTGGCTCTACAAACCTTAGAAACGTGGTGTCTAACCACGTATTTACTCTAGATGGGATTACCCTGGCCTCCAGTAACACTGTGAGAAATCTTGGAGTCCTTTTTGACCAGGATATGTCCTTCAATGCAACACACAAATATGTACTGTAGAACTGCTTTCTTGTATTTGTGCAATATTTCTAAAATTAGAAACATCCTGTGTCAGAGTGATGCTGAAAAACTAATTCATGCATTTATTACTTTGTAATGAATTGTAATTCATTATTATCAGGTCACTCCAAAAGATCCCTGAAAAGCCTTCCATTGATCCAGGAGAGTACTACCTAAGACTGGAAAGCTGGCAGTTACCCTGCAGAGGGCTGCTTATATATGCAATCTTGTTCCTACAGTCATTACCCAGAACTCAAGACCACAGCTGAAGGTTAAAAACAGTTCATCAATGCTTGAGTCAGAAATTCTCCCACATCCCATAAGAAGTAATCCACAATTTTCTGGCAAACTACAGTACTATGGCATCAGACACCAAGGTGCCGGGTGCTTCACGCTCGGCTGCAAACTTTAACAGTGCGTGCTGCAGGTTACATCCTAATGACCACATCATCTGCAAAAAGCAGACACAATTCTGAAATTCCCAACCTGGACACCCTCCTCACCCTGGCTACACCTTTAAATCCTGTTCATGAATATCACAAACAGGACTGGAAGCAAGACACAACACTGTAGTCTAACACCCACTGAAAACATGAATACTAGGATACAAAAACAGCTTGGTTATGTTTGCATGTGCTGAAATGGTTATGCAAGGACTGGATTGCCTGTAACAATAACCCTAGTACCTCATACTCCCATTGCTCTCCGCACAGGGCTGCCCAGGGAACATAGACAAAGGCTTTCTCAAAGCCCACACAACACACAAGATAACTAAAGTAATACTGACTTCAGTTTAAGCCATAACTATTTATCAGAAATCTAACAACACTGCTCAGTTGTGTAGTAGCATTATTTGTTTGCCTAGTTCAGGGTTTCATGCCTGAATATTAAGATTTGATGCTTTCAAAAAAGTAAATTTTGATGGTAAAAGCAGTTCTATTCACTGTGGCCTGCCACTATTATACAGGATATCTGGTATCAGAGACCCAAAGGAGGGATACAGGATTTCTTAATTCCTGATTTTTTTTTTCACTGTCTGCTTGCAAACAGCATTAGGCTTTGATAATAAAATTGTATATTTCTCTTAAAATATTTACTGATTTATGATACATTTATTGTAAAGGTTGTTGCTGAGTGGAAGCAGAAATATGAGGAGGGTCAAGCAGAGCTGGAGTCAGCTCTAAAAGAGGTGCGCTCTTTGGGCACAGAGAACTTCAAGATGAAGAATGCCTTCGAAGAATGCCTGGAACAAGGGGAGACCCTCAAACGGGAAAATAAAAACCTGCAACGTATGTCAACGCATTTTTTTTAAATCTCTAACAATGCAGCAAAACTTACCATAACTTCTTTGTCACTGCAGAGGAAATAATGGATCTCACAGAGCAGCAGGGAGAGACGGGGAAAACCATCCATGAGCTTGAGAAATCAAAGAAACAGGCTGAGCAGGAGAAGTTAGAGGCTCAGACGGCTCTGGAGGAGGCAGAGGTAAGTAGCAGAAAAATATGAAACATGTATTTAAACAAACTCTACCATCTCCAGTTATTATGATTGCATGTCCTTTTTCAGGCCTCCCTGGAGCACGGGGAATCCAAGATCCTTCGAGTCCAGCTGGAACTGAACCAGGTGAAGTCTGAGGTGGACAAGAAGATAGCCGAGAGGGACGAGGAGATCGAACAGCTTAAGAGGAACAGCCAAAGAGTCATCGACACAATGCAAAGTAATCTGGATGCTGAGGTCCGCAGCAGGAACGACAGCCTGAGAGTGAAGAAGAAGATGGAGGGAGACCTAAATGAGATGGAGGTCCAGCTGAGCCACGCTAACAGGCAGGCGGCTGAGGCTCAGAAACAACTGAGGAACATTCAAGTTCAGCTGAAGGTCGGCCACGTGTACACAGTGAGCAGTGTTTCTTTATTGACTCACACTGAAAATGTAATATTTCTGTTTAGGAGGTCCAGATTCAACTCGAAGAGGCCCTGAGAATCAACGATGACACGAAAGAGCAGGTTGCCATATCGGAGCGCAGGAATAACCTCATGCAGGCTGAAATGGAGGAGATCCGAGCGGCTCTGGAGCAGACCGAGAGGAGCCGCAAGCTAGCGGAGCAGGAGCTGCTGGATGCCAGCGAGAGAGTGCAGCTGCTTCACTCACAGGTTCAGATCCACCAGTTTTAGCAACAGCACCAGTTTTTCTAACTTCATACGTTTTGGCAGATTTTCAAGGACAAAAATAATATATATCTCGCTACCCTTTTAAAATATCAATAGAACCTTCACAGTCCAACAGGTGGTACAGTCACCCAGTTAGTGTCCAATTTGTCTTTGAAGCAACATCTCCTTCAAATTAATTAAATGTCCCCATCAAGGTATAATTTGGAAACCGTCATCGTATTTTGTCATGCGTGTGTTAATTAAAATCATGATCTACAGAACACCAGCCTGCTCAACAGTCGGAAGAAGCTGGAGGCGGATCTGTCTCAGATTCAGAGTGAGATGGATGATCATGTCCAAGCAGCTAGGAATGCTGAAGAGAAAGCCAAGAAGGCCATCACTGATGTAAGTTGATTTTTCTCTGTTTCAGTTCCTAAAAGATGCAGCAGTATACTGACAGTTATACTGTGCTTTTCAGGCAGCCATGATGGCCGAGGAGTTGAAGAAAGAGCAGGACACCAGCGCTCACCTGGAGAGGATGAAGAAGAACCTGGAGGCGACAGTGAAAGACCTTCAGCAACGCCTCGATGAGGCCGAGAGCCTGGCCATGAAAGGTGGAAAGAAACAACTCCAAAAGCTGGAAGCCAGGGTACAAATAAAATCTTTTTATGGATTTGTGACTACGCTGCTTTAGAAGAATAGAATAGAATAGAATGCCTTTTATTGTCATTATACAGGATGTACAATGAGATAGGAGAGTAAGGAAGAGTAAGGTGTAATCCTACAAAAAAAAAAAATGCCAGCATTGCTCAAAGATATGTGAGACTGATGACTAAAGATTTTGCCTCTTCTAGGTGCGAGAACTTGAGAACGAGCTTGAGGCAGAACAAAGACATGGGTCAGACTCTGTGAAAGGTGTGCGCAGACTTGAGCGCAGGATTAAGGAGTTGACATATCAGGTAGAAAGACCCGCTGCACTTTCACAATGCCAAGTTTTTACAAATATTTTTTTTAAAAAGGAGACTTTGTTTGTTTTCTATCACCAAAAACTAGTCCGAGGAGGACAAGAAGAACACGATGAGGCTGCAGGAACTGATAGACAAACTCCAACTGAAGGTGAAAGCGTACAAGAGGCAGGCCGAAGAAGCTGTGAGTGTCTTTTTCTTTCAAGCACATTATAGTCTGATGTGACAGTTTGGAGAGTTTTACTTGTTTATTTTGGCTCCTAACAGGAAGAGCAAGCAAACACTTATCTGACTAAGCTGAGGAAGGTGCAGCATGAGCTGGAGGAGGCCGAAGAGCGAGTCAACATCGCTGAGTCCCAGATCAATAAGATGAAAGTAAAGAGTCGAGACAGGAGCAAGGTGACTGGGTCAGCTTCAGTTAATACACCTTAAACACAGTATAATAAGTGTTATTTTTAACTTGTTTTTCTTCTCACTTTCAGGCAAAAGATAGCGGAGAGTAACTGCGATTAACTGTCACAAAGAAGGCATCGACCCCCCCAAGTCTTTAAAACTGAGTTGGTTTGCAACATATTCTTATAATATAATATAATATAATTTTCTGCATTTTGTAATGGTGTAGAGAAAAATTAAAGCTGGTTTCAGATCAGCTGTTCAAAAGATAGAAAAATTTAATGTCTAACTTCAAATAATTGGCAGATAAAGAGCCAAACTTGGTGGAGACCAAAATCAGAGCGAAAAGGAGAAAATGGTGCTCAGTTGCAGTGCAATATTACCGCAATAATGTTTTCTTTGACAGTCAAACCTCAAATGTCTCATGATGTCAGTGTTGTGTTGACAGCTTGTTTCTGCTGCCCCCCCAAGTGGTTAAAAATCAGCATGTCAGGTATCAAACATGCTAGCTGATTTTTAAAAGCTTATTTGTGTCAGTGGTCATTTGAACTGCTGTCTTTGAGTGCCACTTTCTACCACCAGGGGGAACCAAAGCAGGACATCTTCACATTTTACACATGGTGGCTTTAAATCTGGAGCGAGGAAGTTATCTTCTGTAGCTGCTTGCATGCATTTGTGCTGTGTCCGTGTGTGTTGCCTTAATTGTAATAAAACCCTCAAAACCGACAACAAAAACTTCAGTCCATTGTATTAATCCAGAAAAAGGTGAATTATCATTATCAATATTTATTGACACACTGAGATCTTTACCTGTTTTGTTATTGAAATGTGTTGGAACAAACAGGACAAAGTAGGACTGATTTTAAAATTGTTTATTGCGATTTCAAAACTGAACACAGACAAGAACAGATGGCAAATTATGAGAGTGAAGGAGGTGAAAAAAGAGACAGTCACTGGGACATAAATGAAAGAGAAGATAAAACGGATGAAGAAGGACCACATGTACTGGGATATATGGATGTATGTATATGGATACTGAACCACTGGATGCACTGTTAAAATTAGCCACTTGGTACAGTTTAGCATTGTGCTGCTGAAATTCTACAGGATGCAATTTGTGTCAGAATAACTAAAGAAAATCCAAAAAAAAATGAAAGTAAATTTTATCTCAGTTTTTCACTTCCTGTTCAGAATTTTACAGAGACATAAACTTTTACTGCATGTTATCATTTGCAGCCCTGAGAAGTTGGAGAGGCTGGCTGTTGGAAATAAATCAAATCACTGGTGACGTTACAACTGAGACTGGAAAGTGAAGCAGTCAAGTGACCCCAGGAGCAAAATCTTTATTATAGATAGAAATGTGGGATAATTGTAACCAAATGTTTTGTAATTAATATTTAATTAAAGCGTGTTTGACTTCCTTTCTGCACATTGTCACTAATAATGGCTACTTAAGAGCAAATGTGTGTACATCCAGATAAACTTCATGTGCCAGACTAAAAGAACAATATTTTCCTAAAAAAAAAAAAAAAAAAAGGAGGAAAAAAGTCTGCAAATTATTTTGCTCCTGGTAATAATTTCATTCTTAAAACATTTTTACAGAAGCAATGTTCCAATTAGTGTTTTTGAACTCTGACCTCTCCGCTTTTCACCAGCACCACCTGAACAGATAGATGAACATCTGTGTGCTTATACATAACAGCAAAAATTTACTTGGGTCTTCTTTTTTTCCTATAAGATTTTTTTGTGTGTGTATTTTTGAATCTTATTAGTTTCAGTTTGTATCTCAGGAGACGTTTTTCTGTTATTGTGGCACAAATTTAATACCAAAGATTCCAGATGCAATCAGGTTCGGCAGATTGATAAAATCTATTAATTTTGACATGAGGCCCATCTTTGAAACACATGAAACAAGTTTCCCATTGACCAAAATGTAAGACTGTATCTTAGATGTCTCTTAGTGGCATCTAACTGTTATTTTGTAATCAGTGAAAGCATCTGCTGACCTTCAGAAAACAGGAATTCGGTTTCATATATTTTCATGTAAGCAAGTAAATGTTTATATTGTATAATCAATCCTGCAGGTGTCGCCTTCAATTAAAACCATTAACTGTAGCACTGTGGTGGTTGTGGGAGAAGTTATTAAGTGTTAAATAAGGTGCTTAATTACTAATATTAATATTTAGACTACACAACAGCAGTCAAAGAATTGATAAAGAACAAACAAAGCTTAAGTTTACTCAGTAAGCTTTGTTTATTTTAATTAGCGTTAACATGCTATGATATTAATGTGAGAAATGGTAAAGTGCCCTCAGCTACTCGCCCTGTCCCTCCTGGGGCTAAAAAAAAGAAACACAGTGATGCAAAAAAATTGTGAATTTTTAAAGGAAGTCCTAAACATTTATAAGATATTTCAGTTTAAAATACATTTTTAATAGAGCTGTTATGTCTCTGTTATGTCTCTCTGTTTGTGTCTTAAATTCTGATGTGGTGGTCGGCGTATGCCTGTTATTCTTCCAAAGGAGCAGCTAAATATTTGTAACCACAGTCTATATGGGGTGCAGTACCTTCGAGCCTATTTCACGGCTCTTGGCTCTCATCTTGTTGGCCAGAGATTCAGCCATGTCAGCTCTCTCCTCGGCCTGCTCCAGCTCATGCTGAGCCTTCCTGAATCTGGCCATGTGCATGTTGGACTGCTCCTCCTGGGGAACAATAGTTTTCAGTGTGATGGCGCTCTGTCACTTGATTATATCTCTGAATATATTTGTGCTGACAGTGATTCACTCACGGCTTCTTCAGCTTGTCGCTTGTAGGCTTTCATTTTGATCTGGAGTTTGTCCACCAAATCCTGCAGCCGGACGTTGTTTTTCTTGTCCTCCTCAGTCTGAAAGACGTGCGAGATAAATATCTCTCGTAAACAACACAGAACTAAAATAAATGCTCACTCAGTTATCTGCTAAAAATAAGAGTTAACTTTACCTGATAGGTGAGCTCTTTGAGCTTCCTCTCATATTTACGGACTCCTTTGACGGCCTCAGTTGAACGTTTTTGCTCGGCGTCGAGCTCGTTCTCCAGCTCGCGGACCTAAGGACAAGTGAGTGAGTTTTTCTCATTTTAAGCATGTTAACATTACACTAAGTACATGGATTTTGTTTTTTCAGTTTGAGATCTAGACTTTGGACCTTTGCAGCACATGACTCTTTTCTTTTTCATTCATTCTGTTGTAGATTTTTTTGCTGTGCTTGGGATCATTGTCCTGTTGCGTGACCCCAGTTTGGGCCAAGCTTTAGTTGTTGGACAGATGCTAGAATACTTTTATACACAGGAGTTCATGGTCAACTCAATGACTCCAAGATGCCCAGATCCTGTGGCTGCACAACAAGCCTAAATCCTCAGGCCTCCAGCACCGTGCT
Organism: Archocentrus centrarchus; assembly: GCF_007364275.1. Classification (NCBI taxonomy): domain Eukaryota; kingdom Metazoa; phylum Chordata; class Actinopteri; order Cichliformes; family Cichlidae; genus Archocentrus; species Archocentrus centrarchus. The sequence continues at coordinate 5,242,685 of NC_044353.1, read as the reverse complement.
GACAGTTGGTGTGAGGTGTTTGTTTTCTGATATGCTGTGTTTGGTCTTTCTCCATTGCACTGTGACCAAACATCTCCACTTTGGTCTGGTCTGTCCAAAGGACATCGATCCAGAGGTCTTGTGGTTTGTTCAGATGCAACTCTGCAAACCTAAACTGTGCTGTCATGTTCTTTTTAGAAAGAAGAGGCTTTCTCCTGGCAACCCATTCAAACAAGCCATACTTGTTCAGTGTTTTTCTAATTGTGCTGTCATGAACTTGAACTCATGAACTAACTGAGGCCTGTGGAGTCTCAGATGGAGCTCTTGGGTCTTTTTGCTGAGACATGCACTCCTGAGAAGATTGGCAGCTGCCAGATTATTTTTCTTTAGCATTGAAAGCACACTGTTAGATCACCTATTGTACCTCAAACTTGAGTAAAGTTTGTTTTTAAATGTGTTATATGAATAAAAGTGACTCACATTAAGCAACTTGTGTATTTTGATGCTGATTCTTATAAATTAACTCTATGATTAAAGCACGTTAATGGAATTTTATGTGTATTTATTGCATTTTAAGGTCATGTCTCAACATCTGAATGTTCCCATTGTTACATTGCAATTACAAACAGCAGCCATGCGCACCCTGGCCTCCAGCTTCTGAAGCTGCTTCTTTCCGCCCTTCATGGCCAAGTTTTCAGCTTCATCCAAGCGGTGCTGAAGGTCTTTCACCGTCACCTCCAGGTTCTTCTTCATCCTCTCCAGGTGAGCGCTGGTGTCCTGCTCTTTTTTCAGCTCCTCAGCCATCATGGCAGCCTAGAGATGCCAGAACATGAGCGCTCACACCAATTTAATCGAATGTGTGATAACTAAAATCAAAGCCCTGTAAGAGTGCCTTACATCAGTGACAGCTTTCTTAGCCTTCGCCTCAGCATTCCTGGCCTCTTGAACAGCTTCTTCTATTTCATAGTGAAGCTGAGTTACATCCGCCTCGAGCTTCTTCTTGGTGTTTAGAAGACTTGTGTTCTGCCACAGATAACAAAAGAAAAGGTGTGACTTATAAATTCTGCAGATCAGAATAGGTTATTCAAAAGGTAAACAGCCCACCTGAGAATGCAGAAGCCCTGCGCGCTCGCTGGCATCAACCAGTTCCTGTTCAGCCATTTTGCGACTTCGCTCCGTCTGTTCCACAGCGGCTCGAAGCTCTTCGATCTCAGCCTGCATCAAGGCCGTTCTGCGCTCCATCATGCCTACTTGTTCCTTCATATCCTCCTGTCCTCTAACAGATTCATCCAGGTGGATTTGGGCATCCTGCAGATGCAGTCAGGTGAGCGGCCAGTTAGCTTGTTTTTGCCCACCTGAGAGATCTCACTGACTGCTGCTCTAACCTGAGCATCAGGTCACAATTTACAGTGTATAGAAAAGCTTGGTCCATTTTTCAAGAGCTCCTAATGATAATGTTGACCTTTGTTTATACAAAGGTTATGTTTATTTTTAAAAGCACAAACTTTTTCAGTTTTTTATCATTTGCATTAAAAACAGGTCATCAGAAAACAAACATTCTTGCTTTAAGTCATCCCGTTGTGTGAATGGTATAAAAGTATGAATGTGTGGTTGTACCTTGAGTTGCCCTTGAATGTTCCTCAGTTGTTTCTGAGCCTCGGCCGCCTGCCTGTTAGCGTGGTTCAGCTGGATCTCCATCTCGTTCAGGTCTCCCTCCATCTTCTTCTTCACTCTCAGGGCGTCGTTCCTGCTGTGGACCTCGGCGTCCAGAGTGGCCTGCATGGACTCCAACACTCTCTGGTGGTTCCTCTTCAGCTGGTCGATTTCCTCGTCCTTCTCTGCCAATTTCCGGTCGACTTCAGCCTTCATCTGGTTCAACTCTATTTGTAGGCGCAGGATCTTCGACTCCTCCTGCTCCAGGGAAGCCTTAAAAACATTTTGGTTTAGTCTAATAGTGCCACATAGCAACGCTCGCTAGCTGTGAAGTATTTTTCTGACTTTTGTCAGTTCTTCATGAGTCATACCTCAGCTTCTTCCAGAGCAGCCTGCATGTCATATTTCTCTGTTTCCACCTGCTTCTTGAATTTCTCAAGCTCGTGAATCGTCTTTCCGCTTTCTCCAAGTTGTTCCGTTAAGTCTGAGATCTCCTCTGTGTGTGGGAAAATCGGGGTTGAAAGAAATTTTCAAAACAGCGGATTTAAGTTCGTGCTTCACACAAACCACTTTGATTGGACTCACGCTGCAGGTTTTTATTCTCCCTCTTCATCGTCTCCAGATGATCCAAGGCTTCTTCGTATGAGTTCTTCAGTTTGAAGAGCTCAGTGCTCAGAGATCGACTTTCTTTCTGAGTGCCCTCCAGCTCAGCCTGCGACTCCTCGTACTTCTGCTTCCACTCAGCCAGAATCTGAACTCATTGAGACATTAGGGGGTCAGAATTTATCCTGTGGTATGAATTTATCCTGTAATATGAAGTGTGTGATATGGAGCATAATTAAACACACAAAAAAACCTTGTCAAAGTTTCTCTGCTTCTTGTCCAGTGTAGCAGCTAAGCTGTTGGATCTTTCCACATCCACCATCAGGTCCTCCATTTCGCTCTGAAGTCGTTGCTTAGTTTTCTCCAGTGAGGCGCACTTTGAGTTCACCGCCTCGATTTGTTCTTCAGCCTCTTGGAGACGCTGGGCGAGTTTTTTCCTGCCACAAGTAATAACATTTTTCTAGATTCAAAATTTTACAAGGTGACTAACTTGTTATTGTTTGAGTGTTGAAACAATGTCCATCTCCAGGCAGTCAACGAGACTCAGCTCACCTGCAGCTCGTTTACTGCTCTGCCAACAATCAGTTATTTACAGCTGGTATTTGCAGTAACGGAGTCGGGTCATTTACTAACTCCAGTTTTATTTTTAACAGGCTTTTTAGAGGGATTGGTCTGATGGCATGGTGATGATAAAGGAAAGGTGTGTGGGGTCATTATAGTTTACATTTTGATTTTATTGTAATTTTCTGGCAGCACGGTGGCGTGGTGGTTAGCATTGTTGCCTCACAGCTGGAAGGTCTGAGTTCAATCTTCTGTGTGGAGTTTGCATAGGTTTTCTCTGGGTACGCCGGTTTCCTTCCACAGTCCAAAGACATGCAGTTAGTGGGGTTAGGTTAATTGGTGATACATAAGTGCGAATGGTTATCTGTCTCTCTGTGTGTACTGTGACAGGGTGTACCCTGCCTCTCGCCCTATGACAGCTGGACAGGATAAGCGGGATGGATGGATGGTGTAATTTTCCACTTCTTATCTCTCCATTGTTCTGCGACCACGACTAACAGGTCTTGAGCAGCTGCAGCAGAAGCTTTGGTGCTTTTTGCTTAAAAATGATTGAAACCACATTAGAACATTTTAGAATGAATCTGCCATAGATAAAGGAAACAGCATAACTTTTTTCTTTAAAAAAATAATTCTTATATAAAATATAATTGTATCATAAATTACCCTTGAGTGGACATAACCAAGGTCGGGAGCTCTAGCTACTTTAGGGCCTAAATCCAGGTCATCACAGGGGGTTCATGTTTGTTCACCCTTAAACTTACACATATCTACCCCCTACGTTGGCCACTTGACCAAAGACTTGAGTTTAGACCTTTTATTTTCTTTAATACAAATAACAAGTAAGCAATGGATTTCACCGATTTTGATTTTTGGGCTGTTTTCTTGCTTTTTCTGCTGTCACTTATGCAGCACTTTGGCTCAAATTTCTTTAAAAATTCACTCTATAAATAAACTTGACTTTGAAAAGAGTCTTATTTCTGTAGGTTAAGCTGATCTGTTCTGTTTGTAGCTGACTGCAGATGCACTAAATAAAATCTGCTTTTCTTTTCTTGTTAGAGAAATGCATTAAAGGTTTATTAGGAAATCACCGATGCACAAAATTAAGTGTTGTGCTTTGTTGCAAGATGAAGCAAAATAAATTATGCATAATAATTTACTCATTATTATATTAAATGAGTGATATTTAGTTAAAGCCTGACGCACTGATCTGTTCCCATTGTTTAATTACTTTGCCTCCTCTAGCTCTTCGGTGCGTTGGATGGCATCAGTCTCATATTTGTTCCTCCAGAGAGCCACCTCCGAGTTCGCCTTAGACAAACAGCGCTGCAGCTCGGCTTTGGCCTCCTGCTCCTCCTCATACTGCTCCCGAAGGAGATCGCAGTCGTGACGGGCCGACTGCAAACCGTGAGCCAGGGCGTTCTTCGCCTGCAGAGGAACACATAGATATGAAACATCATGCATAAAAAAGTAATGTAAAGCAGATCTTCGCAGGTGTGAGCTCTGATTACCTTTGTTTCCTCCTCAATCAGTCGTTTTAACTCATCAATGTGTAATGTGAATCCCTGTTTGCCTCTCGTCAGTTGGGAGATGAGACTTTCTCTCTCTTCCATTTGTCGGGATAATTCGGCTACAGCGACCAAAGAAGAAAACACTTTTTAATTAAAGGTTAGTAATTTTATCGCCTGTGATAAAAGGAGGAGTAGAATTACCGTTCTCAGTCTGAAAGCGAGCTTGCTGATTGTTGAGGTCGGAGATTTGCCGCATGTTTCCATCATTTTTAGTTTTCAGCTCCATGAGTTGATCTTCAAGTGAGCGACACATCTTCTCCAGGTTGACCTGTGAGAGTATAAATGAACACAAATGAGAAATTCAAACAGTTACATTTTTTTTCAGTGTTTTCATTTATGCACTATCACAATAGTGGAAGCTCATATTAAACCTGACAACAGTTTTAAATGGAGGTCAGCATGAATAAAAACTCAGACTTTAGGCTGCTCTAAATGCTGTTTCAGACAGTTTTTTTCTACTATGCTCTATGTGATGTCAGTAAGAGTAGTATTCTCAGAAGCCCCACCCACCAGCTATCCATCAGAAGAAAGTTGGCATAAAAGGAGAGGAGCTAAAGCAGCTTCTTTCAGACAGAGGATGAACTGAGCTGCCCAGTATAAGAAACTGCATAAGGATTATTTTGAATTGTGATTCATGCAAAGCTACTCTAGAGTCAAAGAAAATAAACACGGAGCTGGAAATAAGCAGAACGGGTTGTGCAACAATCGAAATGTTCACCAAATCTGCGGTTGAGCAAATCTATCAAAGCCTAAGGATAAAAATGTGACATTCAAAATAAGCCGAATAGGTCAAATTCTGTAAAACCACCTTTGCTTTTGCAACGGTTTCCATATTGCTGGCCAGATCATCAATCTCCATCTTCAGCTCACTCTTCTCCTTCTCCAGCTTCTGCTTGATTCTTTGGAGGTTGTCGATCTGCTCTCCCAGCTCGGCCATGCTGTCCGCCTGCTTCTTGCGCAGAGCTGCGGTCGTGGCCTCGTGGTGCAGCGTGGACTCCTCCAGGTCGCGGCGCAGTTTGAGGAACTCGGCTTCGTGCTTCTTGTTCATCTCGATCTGCGCGGCGGTGGCTCCTCTGGCCTCCTCCAGCCTCTCGCTGATCTCCTCGAGCTCCCTGGTGAGGTCAGACCTCTGCTTCTCGATCTTGGCTCGGACTGCCCGCTCGGCTTCAACTTCTTCCTCCAATTCTTCAATACGAGCCTGAAAGCAGAAAAACACAACACGTACCATCGCCAAGAGACAATGAATTTATATCAGTCTTATAATTTCACTCTGAGCTTTATTACATGGAGCTCCTTGATTTTCTTCTGGAGCTGGTTGTTCATCGCTTGCTCGTCTGAAACTTTGCTGAGCAGCTGGTTGTTTTCAAATTCTTTTCTGTGAAGAAAAGAAGATATAAAATATTTAATCAATTTTCTTTCCACTCTCATTCTCCACAAAATCATTGCATGAGCTTACTTCTTAATTTTCTCCTCAGCTTGCTGTTTGTCATTTTCCAGGTCCATGAGGGATTCCTGTGTCAGCTTCAGATCCCCCTCGAGCTTCCGCTTGGCTCGTTCCAGGTCCATGCGGATCTTCTTTTCCTGCTCTAGTGAACCTTCAAGCTTTACAAGCAAATTGCACAGAGTTAATTGAGACGTTTGGTAACATCAGGGTCTGAATGTAATTACAGCAGCTCACATCATCCACTTGCTGCTCCAGCTTAGACTTGGCTTTGGTCAGAGTGTTGACTTTGTCTTCCTCCGCTTGAAGGTCGTCCAGTGTTTGCTGATGAGCCTCTTGGAGGGCTTTCTTCTCCTTGCTAAGTTTGGTAATGTTTTCATCCTGACCAGCCAGCTCCTCCATCAGGTTTTTAACCTGCAATAGGTCATGAGTTAGTATTCTGAACAAGAGTGCAGGGTGATACCTGTGCTTGCAAAAAGGCTTCTGGTCCTGCAGAAGCATATGGGAAAACACCCCCCAGCCCTGACCTCTGTGATGTCACAGCAGCCACGACCCTCTTTTATACAGTCTATGGGAGCGTCACTGTAAGTTTGACTTGAAGGCATTGGTGTAAAATTTGCTATTAAGTGGGAGCCCACCATCACCTCTGTCGTCAAAAAGGCCCAGCAGAGGATGTACTTCCTGCGGCAGTTGAAGAAATTCAACTTGCCAGCAAGGACCATGGTGCAGTTCTATACTGCCATCATTGAGTCCATCCTTACCTCCTCCATCACTGTGTGGTACGCTGGAGCCACCACTAGGGACAAACAGAGACTACAGCGCGTTGTGCACTCTGCTGAGAAGGTGATTGGCTGTAACCTCCCATCTCTCCAGGACCTGTACACCTCCAGGACACTGGGGCGTGCAGGTCGGATCACAGCCGACCACTCTCACCCTGGGCACAGACTTTTTGACCCTCTCCCCTCAGGCAGGAGGCTACGGTCCATACGGACCAGAACCTCCCGCCATAAGAACAGTTTCTTCCCCTCTGCTGTTGGACTCATGAACAATAACCCTAAGACTGTTATCATCACCCTCCACAAATGCTGATGACCCTATGTCTATGCACCTGTCTGATTGCACTGATGTACATATTAGTGGAATATAGTCTACATTCTTTTATCTTTTAATTAGTCTCTGCACTGTATATTTTGTAATTTTGTAATATTGTGTTATAGTTATAGCTCTAATATCTCTGTATATTTGCAATTTGTATACTTGTATATTGTCTTATAGTTTTTATACTTATTTGTTTTTTCTGTAAGCACGAAGTACCGCAGCAATTTCCTAATGCTGTGAACCTGTTCACCCATATGGCAATAAAACCTTCTGATTCTGATTCTGATTCTGAATGTTCTTCCCTTTTTTTGTTAGATGTTAGATTGAACTCATTCTCACTGTGCACACAACAAAATGATTGTTCCAGATCACTCATCCAGAGACAAGCATCTGCGGTCATGCAGCCAGAGACTGCTGCTACAGTTAGGCAATGTGGTTTAAGTGTCTTGCCCAAGGACAAAACGCAGCACAGGGACAGGGGCTCAAACCGACAACCCTCCGGCTGCAAGGCAAGCGCCTACCCAGTGCGCCACTGCCACTAAGCCTTTATTATCTTAACTTTATTAGATAGGACAATAATGCACAGAAATGCCTCAGAGAGGACTTTAGCCTTGAGTATGTGGCTTAAACAGGTGAGTTATCATGGCACTCAAATATTGCAGCTTGAGTGATTCTCCAAATGTGTTGTTGTGTTTGATGCCAAATATCCAATATTAGCATATTAACATGATAAACTGAGGTTGTGAACATGCTAAAGGCAGTGGGTTTTGAGCTTGCAACATTTGTTCTGATTGAATCCAAGCTTCAGATCTGAGATCTGAGCTTTGATCTAAGATCTCTGCAGAGTTGTGAGACTTTCTTCTAAAAGAACTTTGGCCCGTACCACTCGTGTATTTGTGCACATTGTGTAAAATCAATCCACCGACTTAAAGGTGAACTGCCATAAACTTTTCCAGGGTTTCATGTTTAATGTAAAAGTGTTTGAAAGTGTACGACATCAAAAATGACAAAGCTTCATGAACGATAAAACGATCCACAGAGACCTCTTCAGAGATCCTGTCACCAAGCAAGGCAGTTTCAACCAAAACGTCCATTTAAAATCACAGACCTTGTTTTCGGTAGCATGTTTCTCCTTCTCCACTTTAGCCAAAGTAAGTTCCAGGTCGTCAATGTCTTTTTTAAGCTCGGAGCACTCGTCCTCAAGCTTCCTCTTCTTGGCGGTCAACTCTGCGTTCATTTCCTCTTCGTCCTCCAGTCTCTCGGACACCTCTTTGAGTTTGGCCTCGAGCTGGATTTTGCTTTTGATCAAACCTTCACATCTCTCCTCTGCATCACAAAGATTTTCTGAGTCCTGAGAAAATTAAATGATAGACCAACATTGATGATAAGCATCGACTGACTGAATGGTTTGAGGCTTTTTTTTTTTTGTACTCACAGCTTGTACTTGCAGTAGAAGGTTGTTTTTCTCCTGCAGCAGAGAAACCATTTTCTCTTCGAGCTCCTTTCTCTTGGCCTCTGACTTCGCCAGATCGTCTTTACATTTGATGAAGTCCTCTTTCATGGTTGCCATCTCCTTTTCAGTTGCTGCGCTTTTTAGAAGTGGCTTTATTTTAAAGAACAGCTTCATCCATGGCCAGTGTTTGACATTCATGAACGAGCGCAGGTTATACTGCAGAATCCAAACGCAGTCTCTGAAAGACACACAGCAGCAGTTTTTAGGCTCTGTAGTGCTAGTTTTTTGGGGGGATAACTAGGGAGCATTTGCAATTATGGGCACACCTTTGTGCGATTAATTTGGAGAATTCTTTTCTCATCAGATAACCACGACACAGAGCTTGAGTCTGGGTCACGAGAGAAGCGAGTTTCTCATCTCGCAGCTCCTCTAGAGTGCCGAGTAAGCCAGCTTTAAAGAAGACCTGCACCAATACGGCATATTAACAGCATGAATTCAGTGCATTCAAATTAATCAATATGTTCCCAAAAGCTTTTAGAACTTTGCTCTGCAGACATCTAGACAAATACCTTTGTAGAACCAAACCGGTACTGCGTGTGGTAGGGTTTAATCCCGGGATCCGGGATTCCCGGGAAATGCGATCAGAACCATTTCCCGTTTCCCGGGAAACGTTAGACGGGAAACCGGGAAAAAAGTCGCGCGCGTCGATTTGACTTTCAGAAAGAAAAGAAAGCTTCAGAAAGTTAAATTTAAGGAAATATTGAGAGAAGGGTTCGTTTAATGCGAAAAGCATTACTCTTCATTTCAGGCACGTTCAGCCTCCGTTTAAGGCTTCAGCTTCATCTCAAGCGTTTTAATAGAGGTATTACACAGTTGTACTTTTTTCCTCTTTAATTTGTTGAAATCGTAGGCAATGTGTTTACCCTAAGGTATTTTGTATTATATAATTTTATATTATTATATATTGTTATATTGCATTATATAGCCTATAAAATATGCCTGCCCTGAACAATAAAGAAATATCTGTTTAACTTCGAGTGTTTCTTTTCCTCGTTTGCAGCCGCTTACTAACAATCATGAATTAGGATACGGGCCTAATGTGTGAAGAAATTATCATGAAATAGATTGCTTTAACATATTTTGCTTTTTAAATGGAGTTGAGTAAAATGTATATTTTTTAGGCTATAAGGATTGGCCAGTTTTTCAATAGACGATTCACAGCGAACCTACTTTAACCCTCAGACACGGTGTTATAAATTTGCTGTTGCCAGAATGGCAATGACCAAGTCGTAGTGCATTACTCGAGGCCCTGTGTTATGTCATATTATAGTGTAGTACGGTAGTTTACTTTTCAATGACTATTACAGCGTTCCACTTGTGGAGATATAGCGCAACAGATGTCGCCACGACAGCGTGGCTGAGCCTTTATCAATGCTGTGGAGATGAACCGTATTGTTTTGCACCAGCAGTTGTAAAATATCTTGGTATAATTCCATGTACAATGGAGGAATATTCGAATTATATTTGTTAAGGGAGTGTTGAGGAACGACACAACACCGCATAGCTCGAGCACTCGAATGTCGAGATGTAGGTTTTATTGCGTTAATCAAGCCGACGTTGCCCCCTACTGGGCATAACAGGACATAGCTGGAAAGCTACCTCTACAATATCACAATAGGTTAAGGCCGACACAGGCTACAGAAGGCCTAATTAAAATAAAAAAATAAATAAACTTTTTCCCGGGATTCCCGGGAAATGGCTCGTCATTTCCCGGGATTTGATTCATGTCATTTTCGGGAAAAATATTAAACCCTAGCGTGTGGTCAATGTCAATCGAACCAAGAAGCTTCTCAGAAGCCTTCTTTCCATCGATGAACTGTCCCTCTGGGATGGCACTGGCGTTCAGGATTCTGTATCTGTTGGATGTGGGTAAATGTCGGCAATCACAAACTGCAGTTTAGCTAAATACTCATTTGTAGTTGTCTTTAAATTGTGATCAGTGCTGACCGCTGCTTGAAGTCAGCATAAAGGATCCTGCTGGGGAATCCTTTCCTGCAGATCCTGATGCCCTCCAGCACGCCGTTACAGCGCAGCTGGTGAATAACCAAGTTGTTGTCCATGACACCTGCAGCGAGATTGACACAAATTATTGTCATCAGACAAAAGAATATGTTGCATTATTTTTGTCTTCAATAAGTGTTTTGCTTTTGCGCGTACCTGGTTTTTTAATCTCATTTGGAATCAGACATCGTACAAAGTGAGGATGTGTGCTCCTCAAGTTGGTCATTAGCTTTCCAAGATTTTCCTGCAGAAGAACAATTATCAGACTTTTTAAATTATCGCACACTGAGAACAAAGGTTGATGTAAATAATCCAAAATGAATACAGTTCAGTATTTTTTTAAAGATTTTCTTAAAACTGAATGCATCAGTCGTCCATTATGTGCATTGGACACACACAACTTGCAAAATCTGAATATCCAAAGAAATCAAAGGTTTGTCCTTTTGGAAAATAAGGTCAAATTTCAAAGGTGCTTGAAATCCATAAAAAAGGCAAAAAAGCCAATCAAAGACCAACATGGAGGGATGTCAGCAACCCTGACCTAAATTTAAATGAGCTCCACAATATTAAAGTATTTATTGTTTTTATTGGTTCACTCTGTCCAAGTGTGAAACCACTTGTGTTAGCATCTGTATCGAAGTGTAATGTTGTGAAACTTGTAGGTTAAACAAACAAACAAAACTTTAACCTTTGAAGTTTACCAAATTCATTTTCATATGTTGTAGCTGTTTGGAGATGAAAGCTGCTGGATACAGGCTCACCACCTTGAAGAATTAAAGCAGTTTAATAAAAGTTCTCTCCATAGATAATTTATTATTTTCATACTCTGAAAACAGCAGACACAGTCTGAAATGAGCCTCCCTTCTTCTTTCCTCCCTTCTTTCCACCTTTGCCTCCTCCAGCATCACCACCTGATTCTACGAAGCAGAAACAGAAACATTAGCTGACATTTCGTAGGTTTAAAGCTCGGTTTGTGTTTCCACTGGATTCCATATTCAGGACATTTATTTTTGTTTTTGAAGGTAAATATAATGCACCTGCTTCTGAACTGGAAAAAGAGGCATACAAGTATGACAGCAGTTTCATTGGTGACTTCTGGTATAGCTGCACCACTGACTCATTCAGTGGGTCTTTGTTCTTCTCCAGCCAGCCACTGATGTTGTAGTCCACGGTGCCGGCATAGTGCACCAGGGAGAAATGAGCCTCAGGCTTGCCTTTGACAACCTTTGGTTTCTGGAAAGCGTTTGTTTTTCCAAGATGCTGATCATAGAGTTTGTTCTTAAAAGAAGTATCTGAGGCCTTAGGGAACATACACTCCTCTTCAAGGATGGAGAAGATGCCCATTGGCTGTTAAATACACAATGGAAACACATGAGATATGGTGTCCAACATGAGGTCTGGTGCATTCATCGACAGAATGCTTATCTCACCTTTTCGATGAGCTCAATGCAGGCTGCGAGGTCCATGCCAAAGTCAATAAACTCCCAGTCAATTCCTTCCTTCTTGTATTCTTCTTGTTCCAGCACAAACATGTGATGATTGAAAAACTGTTGCAGCTTCTCGTTGGTGAAATTAATGCAGAGTTGCTCCATGCTGTTGAACTACAACCCCCCCCCAAATTTGACAAATGCATAAAACGTATATTTGACAACTGGAAGCCATCAGCTGAGCGTCGAAACTTACATCAAATATTTCAAATCCAGCGATGTCCAGCACTCCGATGAAGAACTGCCTCGGCTGCTTTGTGTCCAACATCTCATTTATTCGAATGACCATCCACAAGAACATCTTCTCGTAGACAGATTTGGCCAGAGCACTAACTGCATTGGCAACCTTATTGGAAGATTTTATTGATAAGTAAGAAAATACTGTTTGGGAAAAACAAAAAATATAGTTAGTATACTAAGGTAATCCGGCCTTTTTGTACTTCATCCAGTCTGTAATAGTATTCATGTTAGTGAACCAGTTCACCCAGAATTTGTACTTTCAATACCCTCAACCAACTTGGACTGACTGCAGTCACTCTCAAACAGCTTGGCAAAGGTTTGGAAATGGTTGACTAATTCATAACTGCAGACAGATTGGCAACATGTTGCACCAATGAGTGCGACTCATCTGTAATACGCCTCTTTGCCAGAGGGAATTTGACTCAACTGGTTGCCAATTGACTGCATTCTGGTTGTGTTACTATATAAAAGCAAGGCTGCCAACGATCTGTGTCATTTTACGGTTGAATTGCCATCCTGCAGCAACTATGTCACTATTTATGTATTTCTGTTTCAAATATATGAGGTTCTGGCTGGACTCTGAATGGAAGGAATTAATGGGAATTTTGGCATATGTAGACAGCAACAATTTAGCAATTTTTGCTGATTTATCACAGTTAATTACCAAATTACCACAAACAGTTTGCATACAGTTGCCAAGCTGACCCATTCAGCCTCAGACTGACTTCACCTTATTGCTGTTTTATCGCTTTCTTGACGCACCAAAGTTGCTTTGAAGACTGCAACTGACTGCGAGTGGTCACAGACCTGGTCCCTGTCTTCGAAGCAACAATTTAAAAGGCAACAAGATCATAAGTTCATTGCATAAGGTTGCAGTAATTCTATTTGTGCCACGCTCTCCAACCACTGTTTAGCATAAGTGTAGGAATAGGGAAAACATTTTAATGGTAGCACACTAACATTTATGGTAGACATTCTAATACACAGCAATGATAACAATGTAGCTGAACTTCAATGGAACGGCGTCTCCCTGAATAGGTAAAGAATTTAGAGGAGACCAGTGCACCTGTTACCAGCACCTAACACAATTTATCAAATTACTCTTTGTATTATGAGCTTTTTATCCATGTGTGCATATTTTAAATAACTTTCTAGTTGTACACTAGTAGTACAAGTACAGATCTTGCTGTGATCAGAGGATTTGTGAGAAGGATGTAACAAGATTTCTCTTTGTATCATTCCCTCCCCTCTTGTGCAATAATTTCAGCTATCACTCCACACTGTTGTACCGTAGGAGCCTTTAAAACGTTACCATACCTGAGGGACTGTTTGGCCCTTGGTGACATATTCATTCCCCACCTTCACTCTGGGGTAGCATAGTCCTTTCAAAAGGTCAGCAGAGTTCAGCCCCATGAGGAAGGCGACTTTGTCTGCCACTGAGAGACAAAAGGACATGTTTGACATTAAGATATTCATAGTTTCTTTATTGATAATGAAAGGCAAAGGCACTCACCCTCAGTGCCATCAGGCTCAGCCTGCTCCTCCCGCTGCTTCTGCTTGAACTTCATGTTCCCATAATGGATCACAGAGCCAGTCAGCTTGTAGATGGAGACTTTTTCTTCACTGCTGAAGCCCAGGATATCAATGGCAGTCTGTTAAACAAGACACATAATGAGCTAAAGCGTACACGTGTGTATGCCACTGAAAGTGATGAGAAGTGACTCACATCTGTGGCCACCAGCTCTTCTTTGTCGTTGATGCTGGCCACAGAGATCTGCCCCTGACTTATCATGGGGAAATCGTACGGGTTTGTTGTTATAAGGAGCATTTCTGTAGAGAAACAGAACTGCTTTTATTTAAATGTCTTAAAACTAAATCACTCTTTAAGACCTAATATGCTCACATTACCTATAAGCTCTGGCTTGTGCCCAGTGAGTATCTGATAGAAGATGTGATAGCTCCTCTCTTCAGCCAACTGGAAAGTCACTCTTGATTTTTCCAGCAGATCTGCATGGAGTTACAGGAAATACTTAACAATACCAAGCATCTTACACATATTACAAGCATCATTAAATTGTGGAAAAGCAAACTTACAAGTTTCTATATCAGCGGAAGCCAGTTTTCCTGTGGTGCCAAAGTGAATTCTTATGAATTTGCCCTGTAAAATAAAAGTCCTCTGTGAAATCCCTCAAGAAAAAACAGCTATAACCCTAAATCTTGTGTCAGTTTATGGCTTTTCTGATTTTGAGACTTACAAATCTTGAGGAGTTGTCATTCCTCACAGTCTTGGCATTCCCAAAGGCTTCCAGCAGAGGATTCGCTGAAATGATTTGATCTTCCAGCGTCCCCTGAAAAACAAGTCCAGCTCCATCAGAATCGCATGTTTGGGATTTGGTGTTAAATCCAGTCATAAGATCATGAGCTGAAATCTTGTCATATTTCTACTACAGTACCTGCATTTTGCCAGATGAGTGATCCTTCTTGTCCCCACCGGACACTGCGATTGTCGCAAAGTACTGAATGACACGCTTGGTGTTGACAGTTTTTCCTGCACCAGATTCTCCACTGAGACGCAAACATAATAAAACACTTGAAAAACAATCAATAAAAAACACCAAACACTTGATTTATTTCATGTTTTGAAATATAAGGCTTGTTTTTAGTTTGCATGCAGCAGACTCACGTGATCAGGATAGACTGGTTCTCACGATCTGTCGGGAACAAGAAGCATGAATATACACCACTCAAAAACAAAGTTAAAGGTACACCTTGAAAGATGCATCAGATGTCAATGGAGACAAAATCCTGCTGGATATCTATACTGCTATGGACTGGGTAATGTGTTAGGAATGAAAGTATACCACATCGTTTGATGGAAATTAAAATTATCAACCTACAGAGGCTGAATTCAAAGACACCACGAAAAATCAAAGTGAAAAAATGATGCGGCAGGTTAGTCCATTTTGCTGACATTTCATTGCAGTAACTCAAAGTGGTGCTCAGTAGTTTGTTTGGCCCCCACGTGCTTGTATGCCTGCCTGACAGCATCGGGGCTCCTAATGGGATGACAGATGGTGTCCTGGGGATCTCCTCACCAGACCATCACTGACCTGCCACCAAACTGGTCATGCTGAATGATGTTACATAACGTTCTCCACAGCTTCTCCAGATCCTTTCACATGTATCACATGTGCTCAGGGTGAACCTGCTCTCATCTGTGAAAAGCACAGAATGCCAGTGGTGGACCTGCCAGTTCTGGTGTTCTATGGCAAATGACAGTCAGGCTCCATGGTGCTGGGCAGTGAGCACAGCGCCCACTAGAGGACGGTAGGACCCTCAGGCTAACCTCATGAAGTCTGCCTATGATTGTTTGGTCAGAGACATTCACACCAGTGGCCTCCTGGAGGTCATTTTGTAGCTCTGGTAGCCGCTCATCCTGTTCCGCTTTGCACAAAGGAGCAGATACCAGTTCTGGATTAAGGACCTTCTACAGCCCTGACCAGCTCTCCTGGAGTAACAGCCTGTCTCCTGGAACCTCCTCCATGCTCTGAGACTGTGCTGGGAGACACAGCAAATGTTCTGGCGTTGGCACATATTGATGTGCCATCCTGGAGGAGTTGGACTACCTGTGCAACCTCTGTAGGGTCCAGGTATTGTCTCATGCTACCAGTAATGACACTGACCCTAGCCAAATGCAAAACTAGTGAAAAAAACAGTCAAAAAAGGTGAGGAAGAAAAAAAATGTGTGTCCTCCACTGAAAATCATAATAAAATATTCTGCTTAACATCACACCCAATTACACCACAAGTTTACAAGCTACTTTTCAAATCAATACCTGTTGCTATAAGTCAACAAATGTTGTTGTCTGAAAAAAAAAATCATCTCTCTCACCTGTAAGCATATTTTGATATGCACTATCAGAAACAGAGAAAATGTGCGGCGGGGCCTCCATGCGCTTTTTCCCCCTGTAGGCTGCCACCACCTGTGGGTCGTACACTGGCAGCCACTTGTAAGGGTTTACAGTGACACAGAAGAGCCCGGAGTAGGTCTGCAGAGGAGAATAAATGTGAGCCGAGGGACAAAAATCAGGGAGTCAAACAGAGAGATGAAAATGTCCTTTATTACTCACGTAAATCATCCACGCTGCATAACGATCTTTGAGGTTAAACAGCACAGAGGGCTCATTGAGGTGCGTCATCATGGCCATGTCCTCGATCTTGTCGTACTTTGGGGGATTCATGGGATGGCAATCTCCCTCCTTAACTGTTACAGTCTGGAAGAGTGAAGGAAATGAAACAGAGGGGGAAATGAAACAGGAGTAATGGGATCCAGCAGCAAGGAAGACAGACAGAAAAAGGCATAAGAGAACAGGCTGGAATATAAAATTAAAAGAATCTGAAAAGAACATGAAGCAAAAACATTTAATGGTAGCAGGATAATTTCTGTGTATGTACAATGCAGCTGGAAGAGCAAACTGAGCTGGGCTCCATCTGCCTCTGTTACACTTGTGTTTTGACTCTGCGTGAATAAAGTTTCCAAACCTATTATTGTACTATTGGTCTGCACAGCTGAGGTTCATTAAGCTCTAATTGTGAACAAATGATAGCTCTCAGTGGGCACACATGGATTAAACTGCCTCTGCCTCAAAAATCTGGCAAAGCGACGGGTAAATCATTTGGCAAAAATGTCAACATTTGGTTTGATGTGAGAAAATATTTTAAAGAACAAAATTCTCTGTTTCAAAATAGTCCTACATGACATAACCTGGAAGAGCAGATGCTACATCTATGCTTTAGGCCTCTGAATGTGTAAACAGAAAATATTTCTTTAAACGTCTGCAGCTGAAAGGTTTTATAAAAGCACATAATTAACTTAATTACATAATTAACCCCCACAAAAACATGCTGAAATAATGACGAGAAAGGAGTGTTGGTCACGGTGTTTGGTACAGAGATCAAAACATTTTGTGTGATTATTTTTGAAAGAGTTTTCAACAAAACTGAAGTGATTTCTATTTTTGTTCTTATCCAGAAGGACACGTATAGAATAAAACTCTCACTAAAAGCCTCATTTTTTTAAATGCCAAAAACATAGTAGTGTTGTTTGGGGGGAAGATGCTCGTAGACCAAATGTTGCACACCAGAGAAAACAAATAATTTCAACATTTACAGTAAAAGCTAAAAAAAAGATGTAGGGACTGTTTGTTTTTTTTAGGTTTGTGAAGAATTTGGATGGGGGAGGGGGGGGTGACTTTAAGGCTTGTTTTTGAAATATATTCATGGCCACGTTTCTAGTGGTTGGTTTCTTTCTCAACCCTCTGAGGTCAAAGCTGTCATCTTTGACCGCCCTTGGGGGCTGAGCTGTCGGTTATAACTTGGGGTAACCTTCCCAGCATCAAATGATGTAGAACTGTACATACCAAACCCTTTAACCATATTTTCTTATTCAGTCTTTACCTCTAATCTTAACTGCTTCAGAATTTGCCTGTGTGGTACTATATGCATCCCAAGATGCCATTTTCCCTAACCCCAACCTTTTATAACCCAACTCCTTACTCCGGCCCTGACTGCTAACCTTCCCCCTCAATCTCAGCTCTATCTCTAGCAGCTTTTCATCTCCTTTCCTTCTCCTTCCCCTGTAAGAGTGATGGAGGGAGATGAGTATATGGGCTACGCCTAATCTGGCACAGCTGTGGTTTTCAGTGCAGTTGCATTACCCACTTCTGATCCATGCAACCTCTTTTCTCTTCAATTATTTCTTTTCCTACTTCTGTTTCTCCCCTCCAGTTGCTTTGGTGGAGCAACACATGGTGCAGAGAGCTTGGAAAGTGACACGCACTGACCTGCGCATTGCCTTAGGTCGACAGATCGTTTCGTGGAGGGTCATCGAGATAACTTCAAAACCCTCAACCTGCCCCTGGACAATCAGAATTTGTCATTTTTGTTTTTGCTCAATTGTTCTCCAAAGTCTCGCCAATCAGAGAACAAAGAAATCAATAATTCCAACTGACACACAAAGATAAATCCCACTTTTTCAAAAAGTTCATTTTGGCCTGCTCCAAAACAAAGAGTTATGGGAGGATTAGGGTTTGAATTGCCACCTATGATGAAGCTGTGTGTAGAAATACTCACCTCATCAGCTTCAGTCTTCACAGTGACTTGGTCACCTTCTCTGCTCTGGATGACACCTTTGATGTACAGCTCCTTGGCATCGGGCACAAAGCAGGCTGTTCTGGCATCGAACGGACGGTTCTGGGCCTCAATTCGCTCTTTCTCCGGTTTCCGGAGATAGATGGCTGCCGGCCCGTACTGGGCCATCTCAGCGTCGGTGCTCATGTTGATATCTGAATTTTAAAAAGAAACGAGGAATGTTGGTGAATTTTTAAATAATTTGTGTGAGCCTGAGTATATTTTCTTACGTACCAGGTATCCAGACCCTGGTTCAGTTAAATGAAACAACAGGGTGCAAGTGGTTAAAAAATGCAGTCCTCAGCCACCAGTGTTGACAGAGACCTGAAGAGTAGATGGATGGTCTTCTAAGTGAACACCAGCAGGAGGCTCAAACTCCTTTTATCAAGATGGATGTGCTGCTGAAGCAAACCGGATGCTCCAAACTTGGCAATGTCACTCTGTCCAAATGTCAATCTCAGTGCATTATCGATCTCTGCTTGACACTTAAATATGGCACGGGATTTTACAGTAGTAATAAGAACATGTCAGCAGCACCAGGTGATGATCCTCAGGCACTATTTTTACACGCCTTCCATTCTCCTGATAACGGTCTCTGCTTGATCTGCAGGACGGCACGTCACGTTTAACGCACGATGAATCCCTTAATCGGGTTATTCAGTGCAAAAGCATTGATTTGGAGTGAGAGAATTTGTCATTGTATTTATTAATGGGCATCAACCCGACATAAAGATTGTCTCCATGGTGAATCGTGACCTTCACGTTCATCCTGAGCTCAAGGAGCAGCTGCTCGTTCACCTCCAAGGCACCTTGTTTGGATTAATTGTCTTAAAGTCGAGACAGATGAAAGAACAATGTTGACATAACATTTGAAAGAAGGTACAATTATTTCTGCTTTTGTCAGTTATTTTAATGTTTAATTTCACAATAAATTATTTTATTCAAATGTTCTAAAGTACAATACACGCATGCGCACCAAAAAGTGACCTTTGTCAGGAAATTTCAGTAGCACCAAACATCACCTGCAGTCGCTCTCCTCCAAAGTTCTTTATTCAAAGTCAGCAAATACTAATACAACGCAGCAAAGGGTCAAAATATGGCTCTAAATGGTGTAGTTTGCAGCCTACCACATTTCTGTTCATTTTAATACGCGTATAAAGGATATCATTGTAATCCTTTTAAAACATATGTTTTAATATATTTTTGGCATACCTGTTCAGTGTTGTCATTTTGTAACTTTGTAACCTTCCAAATATTTTTTTATACTTGTGTGCTTTTGTTTATGAAGCACATTGGCTTAACTCCTGTTATTTTTATGAGCTGTCTGAATAAAAGTGATGTAACTTGACATCCTAAAGCTTGTTACCTAACATCAACTGATGAGCTGTAAAATTCTGCAACATTTAAAAAAACCCAACAAGCAAAAAAAAAAGAAAGAAAAGAAATGAAAAAAAAACACCTTATATTCGTAGAAAAGGTAAAAAAAAAATGTTCACAATTCTGCTGAAGCTATTTTTAATTGTCACATTAATTCTACACTAAATCCTTTTTAGTGTTTTCAGTCACCTTTACTTGGCTGGTAAAAGGCATAAAAATCCTACAAATATAGGCTAATCTCATGTGACCTACCTCTGTTTATTTCTTTACCACAAAGCATCACACAGATATAATGTTGTGCATCATTAACATAAAAGCGTAAACAGAAAAGATGACTAATGTGGCAGAGCTGGAGCTCATATGAAGAAAAGAGAATCGAGCCAAGGATTGAACCTTGTGGGACACCGTTCACCGATGGTTATGGATTAAAAAGAAAAAGACAAAATATGATTCCAGAGAAAAAAAATGTATTAATCTTTGTGGACTGTTCCTCACACTAATATTATTTTAATACAAATATTGCAATGGGGGGAAATTGGCACTGAATTCAATTATTTTATATTTCTGTTATTGGCATTTACATATTTATTTCTTTTTATTCTTAGATGAGTTTTAAAGCTGGTGGTAGCCAGCCACCTTGAGAGACAGCGTGTCTGCTTTGATTACAAGTTAACACATAACCGCGTCCAGTGTGTGCTGCACCGAAGGCCGTGTGAACATCACGGGCAGGTGGAAACACATGGCAACTGCTTTGCGCCACATTTAGACCGAGCATGGAAGAGTGTCTGTAATTTAATATGTCATATTAGAGGGAGAAGTGCGCGGAAGCAGGTGTGAACAGCAGCTTGTCAGCTTGAAAATAAATCACAGCACCTCTTAATGCTCAGTATGAGAGACTGTAGGTTCTTAGGCTTTGCAATAATAAGAATGACAATAAATTAAGTTAATGGAAGTGTAAAATACTAACACACATTCGTCTTATATATTTTCCAGTACACCCAAAATCAGTCCTGTCTTTGTCTTATATAATTTAAATTAGACATGTTCTTTATTCCATATTTATGGTAAGCTGTAGTTTTACTTTACAGGAAGACCCTGAGACTGATTTAAATATCTATGACCCCCCCCCGGCCAATGTGAGTCACAGTCACAGTTTGCCCCCATCCGTCTGCTCGGCGTCCTGTTATGTCAGTGCAAACAACAAGTTGTCGGCTCTCTCCTCTCTCAGAGGTTACCTTCAGCACTCGTACGTAACCCTCCGACGCTCAAAGTCACACATGTGCTGCAGAGGTAACTCTAACCCCGCTTCACACGGATTTCTACAAATGTCATGAACATACCAGCTGCTGCTGGTTACTGCAGCGCTGACAGGGGGGGGATTTTCATGTGGCTTTTCTACACTGACTGACCTTCAGGAGTTTTTATCTCAGCCCTCTGCTTTTCCCCTCGTGAGCTGTGAGCCGATACTAATGTGATTTTTACAGTTGAACTGATGAGTGTCTGCAGTGCTAATGAGCAGCTTTTCAATACAGGCTGTGCGCGTCAGTTGTTAGTTGAAATCTGTGGTGCAGAGTAGAAACAGGCTGTTTTAGTGCTTTCATTTTATCCAGTTACTCTGAGCTGTTTGCATATTTCTTTTATTTTGCTGCATGCATCAAATGTCATTTTTCAGCTTTGATGTCAGTCATGTTTTCCTGTTTTGTTGTTAGTAGATAAAAGAGAAAAAAGCATCAGCGTGTACATCTATGCTGCTCTTGCTATTCGTTTATTGATCGCAAACTTTACTTGGAAATGTTCATTTTGCTGCACGTAGCGGGGGGGTGTCCATAAGTATTTAATATGTGATTGAGGTACAGATTTTCCACTTTAATTCAAGGAGTTTAACAAGACACTTGCATTGATGGTTATAGACAGAAATTACAGCTATTTTTGTACATAATCCTCCATTTTCAGAGGCTCAAAATTAATTGGACAGTTCATATATTAGCAGATAAAACAGATTAAAAGAAACAACAACCCCCCCCCCCCAAAAAACAAACAAACAAAAAAAACCAAACAAAAAACAAAGTTGATTCAAACTTGCATTTAGTAACTGTCCACATGAGGTCCAAAGAGATGCTGATTAAAGTGAAGTTGGCCATAGTTAGGCTCAAATAAATCTGCCGGAGAGATACCAAAAACCTGAGGAGTACCCAGTTCAACAGTCTAGTCCCAATAGTTGTGATCTATGAATGAAGGCCAAGAGGCCTGAAAGACCACAGAAGACACCCAAAGGATTTTCATCCAAGTATTAAAGACAATCCTGATTTAATATTATGTTAGTTTGCCCAATAACTTTCAAGTCATCTCACTGAAAGTCTGCATTTCAGTTCCATCTTAATTGTTTGATTTAAGCTTCGCTGTGGAGGGTACAGCAGCAGAACTACAAACAAACCCCCAAAACTGTCATCGCTCAGATACTAATGGACCCGGCTGTATGTTATTCATAAGGACTTAGGAGGAGAGAACCTGGAGAACAACTTAATGATAATAATGTGTCCACAGATGTGCGTCTGCTGCAGCAGATACCATCTGCTCGTACTGTGTTATTTGATGCAGGTCATACAGGAGAGAACCGCCAGTGAGAACTATCACTGTGAGGTTGTAGTTTCCTGTTCCTGCTGTGAGATCACTCCTGCATTCATTAAGGCCTTCTATGACTGACATCAGATTCATTCATTATAACCTTAAATAATGGAGCTAAGAGAAACTTAATATCATTTTATTAAAGCTCATAATCTTTATTTTTAAATAGCACAAGGCAACAACTTCATAAGATGCAGTGTAACTGTCAGTGGGTTCATCCGCCCACATTAGCAGGTGATGGCAGGACGTGAAAAACACACCCTTCGGGTGACTGTTGTTGTGATTTGGTGCAATATAAATAAAACTAAATTGAATTTGTTTGGGCATTTTCTGAAAACGATGATGATTTCTATTTTTTTCTTTAGAGGATTGTACTCGTGAAGATTTCTATTCCCCTTTCCCAGCAACATCCCGACTCTTCACCCTTAATTTATTCAGCTGGGACTCTGCGACATCAGCTCGCTCCTCCGCCTCCTCCAGTTCATGCTGCACCTTTCGAAATTTAGCCAAATGGATGCTGGTTTGTTCCTCCTGCGTGTCACAAAGCAACCGTAAATGCGGGTATTTTATTCTACTTACTGTGTCTGAATTTCTCACAGTGTTTAAGGATTTTCTCTCACCGCCTCCTCGCACTGCCGCTTATATGCTTTCACTTTGAGCTGCAGTTTGTTGACCAGATCCTGCAGCCTCGCTGCGTTCTTCTTCTCCTCCTCGCCCTACAATAAAACATTAGAGGTGCTCCTCTCACATCTCTCTGAATATTTTCTGAGCAGCTTGTGAAATCTGCTTTGTTATGTAACAGAATTGTTACCTGATAAGTGAGCTCTTTAATTTTTCTTTCATATTTCCTCACACCTTTCATGGCCTCAGCACTGCGTTTCTGTTCCACCTCCAAGTCGTTTTGCAGCTCACGGACCTTAATAGAAATATGCTTAGTTCAAATGACATTTTATGCCTTAATTTCTCTGCAGCATGTCTGTGCTCTCTGTCACATCATACTCTGGCTTCCAGCTTCTGAAGCTCCTTTTTTCCTCCTTTCAGAGCCACCTGCTCGGCCTCATCCAGGCGCTGCTGCAGGTCTTTCACTGTGGCCTCCAGGTTCTTCTTCATCCTCTCCAAGTGAGCGCTGGTGTCCTGCTCCTTCTTCAGCTCCTCAGCCATCATGGCAGCCTGTATGCAAATGTGAAACTTTAATCCAGCCTCAAAGTCCAGCAGCTCTCATTCAACCGACTGAGCAGTTAATTGATTTGAGGAGACTCACATCCATGATGGCTTTCTTGGCCTTCTCGTCTGCGTTCCTCGCCTCCTGGGCGGTGTCCTCCATCTCTGACTGCACCTGACTCAAATCGGCCTCCATTTTCTTCTTAGCGTTCATGAGGCTGGTGTTCTGATTATTAAACATTTCAATTTGAAATTGATTACAAGAAGTGGTGAAAGAAGTCTTCAGATCTCTTACATTTGTGAATGTGTTAATGCCAATGTGCTGGATGGCCGCAGCGCTGGCTGCAACAACAAAACAGAGCAGACCCATCAGAGAGAGTGGCAGCAAGGCGAGTGGCCAGATCAACAGTGTTGGTGCCAACGAGCTCAGCAAGACAAACAGACACAGATAAGCACAGAAGATGACAGGGGTGGATGATTGAAGGATGCTTTCGATAATGAAAGGGAAAAAAAACACATTCACAACATCTGTCTAAGTAAAGAAAACTCTCAGGGGGGGAAGGCTCATCTTTATCTACCTCTATTATAAAGAAGAGACTTTGCAAGAGAAAATACAGACGTGCAAACCGGTCATCAGTCTCAAGAACAAAAAGGCCACATTAAAGTTCACCAAAAAGCCCGAGCAGCTCTGAAGCAGTTTTCTTTGGACAGAGAAAGCTGAGGTGAACCTGCACCAGAAGGATGGGGTTAAAAAAAAGTATAAAGAAGGCTTGAAAATGGCTCATAATCTGAACCTTAATACATCGTCTTAAAACACAGTGGACGCCCCTGTGTCTGTTACACATGCATTAATATAAGAGAAGCTTTCACTGTAGCAGATGGTTTAAATAAAACTGTTTTATATACAGTAGAAATGCAGCTATAGATTGATCTGATGAATCTGTGAAAGTCCCTGCAATCATACAGAAAAAGACTAAAAACTGAGGACTGCTGAAATTCATGCAGGACGTGTTTCGTCATCATCTCCTGAAATAAGCAAGCTCAGCCCTGAAGGAGACGTCACCTGCACCACGTGTAGTAATGATATGAAAAAGCTGATTGTTTCCAAATCATTGCACTTTTTATTTATACCTGCTACACAGAACTGGAACTGGGTTGTATTTTGTGCCCTCACCTGAGACTGTAAAAGCTGAACGCGCTCGCTGACTTCGATCAGTTCCTGCTCAGCGAGCTTTCGGCTTCTGTCGGACTGCTCCAGCGCCCCCCTCAGCTCCTCATTTTCCGCTGTCATCAGATTGTTGCGACGTTCCTTGATTGCTAGTTCCTGCTTTAGGTCCTCCTGACGTTGGAGGGCTTCGTCCAGATGGACCTGGGTATCCTGAGGATGGAAGCAGCTGTTTCAGGTTTTAAATGTCATCCCAGAATTTTTAACCCGAACGGAAAAAGTTCCCACACACCTTCAGCTGCGCCTGCATGTTTCTCAGTTGTTTGGTTGCCTCGGCTGCCTGCCGGTTGGCGTGACCCAGCTGGATTTCCATCTCATTGAGATCTCCCTCCATTTTTTTCTTCATCCGGACAGCGTCGTTCCTGCCACGCGTCTCAGCATCCAGCGTGCTCTGCAGATAATCCACCGTTCTCTGGTAATTCCTTTTCAGCTGGTCAATTTCTTCGTCTTTCTCCGCCACCTTTCTGTCCACCTCTGACTTGATCTGGTTCAGCTCCAGCTGAAGCTGCAGGATTTTGGCCTCCTCTTGTTCCAAGGAAGACTTTGGGGAGAGAAATCAGCACTTAATGATGTTGTTGTGATTTTATGACACGTTAAAGTTTGTGGAGGTAAAACGAACCTCAGCGTCTTCGAGGGCAGCCTGGGTGTCTCGCTTCTCTTGTTCAGCCTGCTTTGTGGCTTTGTCCAGCTCACGGAGCGTTTTGGAGGACTGTCCAACCTGCTCGGTGATATCTGTGATTTCCTCTGAAAAGTATGTTAACATGCATTATGTA
Organism: Archocentrus centrarchus; assembly: GCF_007364275.1. Lineage (NCBI taxonomy): Eukaryota > Metazoa > Chordata > Actinopteri > Cichliformes > Cichlidae > Archocentrus > Archocentrus centrarchus. Next base: position 5,217,191 of record NC_044353.1, on the reverse strand, counting down.
AAACAATGACTGCTGCCCCTCTGCACCAAAACAGTGGCTTGTTTCCTGCAGAAACCTTACGTTGAAGATTTTTATTGTCTCTCTTTGTGTTCTCTAGTTGATCCAGGGCTTCTTCGTATGAATTTCTCAGCTTGAAGAGTTCTGTGCTCAGTGCTCTGGACTCTCTCTGGGAGACTTCCAGATCTGATTGACTCTCCTCATACTTCTGTTTCCATTCAGCCAAAACCTGCTAGGAAGCAGCATGTGTAATCACTGTAGCCTTAAGCTGACACAGATAATAATGTTTGCATAAAGAAAGACGCACCTTGTCAAAATTCTTCTGCTTCTTTTCTAAGGCGGCATTTGCTGCATTTGACCTTTCCAGCTCAACCATGAGATCCTCGACCTCCGCCTGCAGCCTCTGCTTGGTCTTCTCCAGCGATGCACACTTGACATTCGCTGCCTCTGTCATCTCCTCCGACTCCTGCAGCCTCTGGACCAGCTTCTTCCTTTGAACCAAAGATAAATTGCATTAAAGCAGAAGCAGCCCATCCGCGCTGACCTGAAATACACACCGTGCAGTTCTCACTTTGCCTCCTCGAGCTCATCGGTGCGCTGGATGGCATCTGTCTCGTATTTGGTTCTCCACTGAGCCACGTCACTGTTCACCTTGGACAGGAAGCGCTGCAGTTCAGCTTTGGCCTCTTGCTCCTCTTCGCACTGCTCTCTTAACAGCTCGCAGTCATGACGAGATGACTGCAAACTGTGAGCCAAAGAGTTTTTAGTCTGGAAAGTGTAAAAACATACACAACAAAACTGCTTCAGAGAGATGCACTAACACATTTTGACAGGCTGTGAATGCAGCTGCGAATCACGCTGAAGTTACGCCCGCAGGCAAACATCTGTTACATTTAATATTTATGGAGTAACATTTGAATTCTTCTGAGGTCTGATTTTGGTTTCCTGACTCTACCTGCTGAATGTTCACCAGCTAATCTCTAACACTGAGCAGGTAGGGAGGCTTTGAGGTTTCTCTATGGAAACAGCCCTGAGAGAGAAAAAGAAACAGACAAATGAGGAGATGAAACTGGCTGCAAAGCTCCATCAAGCTGAACTGAGATTCAGGTGATAATTCTTTGCATGTTCATTTTCTTTTGCATTAGTTTTTAATGTTTTGTTTGTCTGTTTGTTGTTGCAAAATATATTAAACATTTACTTTGAAAGTGCTGTGGAGTTTTTAACTGGTAGTTTTTTCTGGCTTTGCATGTTGTGTGTGTGAATGCGAACACTCCCAATACCACTAAACAGTTGAGGGGCAAAGATGCAATCTATGGTGCAACAATAACTGGAAAAAAAAGGAAAAACAATCGAGAATAGATACAAAAGAAACTGCAGCCATTATTTGTGAGGACCAGTTATGAAGCCTATATTAATTTTTTGAAGATGAATGGATCTGACTGAGAACCTCAAGGACTCTGCGCGCTTATGAAGCATCCATCCATCCATCCATCCTCTTATCCTTTTCAGGGTCACAGGGGGCAGGAGACTATCCCAGCTGTCATGGGGAGAGAGGCAGGGTACACCCTGTACAGTCTGTCGCAGGGCTAACACAGAGAGACAGACAACCACTCATTGCCATATGGACAATTTAGAATCACCAATTAATTGCATACCTTTGGACTGTGGGAGGAAACCGGAGAAAACCCACACAAACACAGGACAAACATGCAAACTCCACATGGAAAGGCCTGGGAAGATGGTGGATTCGAACCCAAGTCCTTCTTCCTGTGAGGCAACAGTTATAACCACCATGCTGTGTCATGTCAATCAAAAGTTAGGCCTGTTTTAAAGCAAACACTGCTTTATTATCTATTTTACTCTAAATAGAACCATTTAGGGTGAGGAGTGCGGCCATTCAGGAGGGGCTCAGAGTAGAGCCGCTGCTCATCGAGAGGAGCCAGTTGAGGTGGCTCGGGCATCTGACTAGGATGCCTCCTGGGCACTTCTTGGGCGAGGTGTTCCGGGCATGTCCTACCAGGAGGAGACCCCGGGGCAGACACAGGACAAGCTGGAGAGATTATATCTCTCAGCTGGCCTGGGAACGCCTTGGAGTCCCTCTGGATGAGCTGGTGGAGGTGGCTGGGGAGAGGGAGGTCTGGGCTTCTCTGCTTAGGCTGCCCTCACGACCCGGCCCCAGATAAGTGGAAGAAAATGGATGGATTGATGGATGGATAGAACCATAATTTACTAAACATACATAGTCTCATTAATAAAAAGGTTTTAACTGATGGCACAGGTCATCAGAGCCAAGGGCTGTTAGTCCATAGAACGATTCATATTCTTTGCACATTCAGAATATACAGGAAAGGCTCCAACAAAACCTTTTTTCTTTTAACTGATTCATTAAAATTGCCAATTACAATTCTCTTCTTCTTTTAGCTGCTCTCTTACTTGCAAGGGGACACATATTAGATTTGTCCTTCCTGATGCAACACCTACAGGGATTTGTGTCTCCTCCCAGTCTTGATTCAGCAACGTTTCACATGTTGAATGAACATGTTAAACACTACACTATGGAGCTGGCGCCAATCACAGCTTTGTATACTGAAAACAGAATGTTTGAGCTGTAAGATATCATAAAATAGTGATACATCTATGTTATAATCATCTAAAGTTGAGGGTGTTGTCTTCAAGGTACTTCAAGTCTTTTCCAGCAGCCGCTCTATAATGTGCATCAGTTACTCAGCCTTATATTTTCACAGGCTGGGCAAGAGGGTAGTTGCCATTTGTGTCCTCCTTCAAGTGAACTAATGAACTGAGTATTAGTATCATCGAGTAACTCCACGGATCATGTTTAAGCTGTTTCCTCCACCTGTTATCGGGACATGGCTCAGAAGGAATCAGTAAAGGAACTGCAGTCGTGCACTGTAGCTCACGATTAGCCGACATGCATCAAACTTGGTGTCAGAGCCGAGTTTATTAGATTCTTGTCACATGGTTTTTCTGCAATAAACTAAATGATTCCTGAACTCTTGCAGCCAGTAGGCTCCAAATTGGCTAGTCTGTAACTTAGCCCACGGGGGGGCAACAGCCAAAATTTTAGGACTTGGGGTGTAGCCGGGATATCCAGAATAAGGGATGACAGATATCTGTGGCCAAAACATCCTGTTCAGTCAGCCAGTCATTGTTTGCTAATTCAGACAGTTAGAAAAAAAAGCTAAATTGTCATGGCTGATGGTTTTGAGATTGAATTTCTCATATCCATATTTTTATTGAATGGACCCCCTTGTCTTTGTCCTGGAAGTGCTCCCAAGCGAGTGGTTAACCAAAGAAAAATTATCTGCTTGGAATTGGGTGGCAAAGAAAATGATTACTGTATGCTGGTACAAACCCTCTCCCCCCCACTGTAAATCAATGGAAAGAGAGATTGGTGAAAGTTTATAATATGGAGAAAATAACAGCAAAGCTAAACTTAACCACTGATTTATTTAAGAAAAGGTGGAATCCACTGATAACATATTTAGAACTGACATAACGCGTAAAATTACGCAAATGTGTATATATGCTTATGTATATCGGTGTATAGGTGTTTGTAGATAGGCACATATGTGCATATATGTGCATAGGTGTATGTATATGTGTATATAAATATATAGATATATGTATGTAGGTGTAATTTGTTCCCTTTCAATCCCTCCAAGATGTAAAGGAAAAATCTTTTTTTGCTAAGATCACCGCACGCCAAGATGTTCTCAGTGTTCAAATTCAGTTTTGTTTTGTTTTATTTTGTTGTACTGAAAAAGATGTGACTTGGAAATGTAAACAGAACATTCTATTTAAACAATAAAATACACAATTGTTCAAAAAGGAATTTCTCATATCCATTCACAGAGATCAGTGAGCATCCTAAATTTCCTCTCAGGCTTTATTGTGTCTTTCAGACCTTCATTTCCTCGTCCAAAAGTCTCTTCATCTCTTCGATTTTCTGACAGGCCACAGTCTTCCCTCTGTTCACCTGGGACAGAATGGACTCTTTTTCTTCCAGCAGACGGCTAAGTTCACCTATTCAGGACAAAAAGAACAAAAACTCACGAATCTGTCCATCGAAAATGTCATTTTTATTCTTTAAATAAAAATTAAACACCTACCATTTCGTGTTTGCAGATGAGCGCTCAGGGTAGCGTAATCACTAAGAGAGCTCTGGGCTTCGTCTGCTTTGGTCTTGTATTCATTCATTTGATCCTCAAGGCTCCCGCACTGTTTCTCCACAGCAGCCTGAAATATTAAGCTTTGGTTATTATGGACTGTTGAAAACAACATTTTAAGACATATTCCTCTCTGTCTCTGATGCTTACCTTGCTTTTCAGAACGCTCTCCATGCTTCTTGCCATGTCATCGATTTCCATCTTCAACTCACTCTTGTCTTTCTCCAGTTTCTGCTTGACTCTTTGAAGGTTTTCCATCTGATCGCTGAGTTCGGCGATGCTGTCCGCCTGCTTCTTGCGTAAAGTTGCAGCGATGGATTCGTGTTGCAGGGTGGACTCTTCCAGCTCATGGCGCAGCCTCTGAATCTCAGCCTCGCGCTTCTTGCTGAGCTCAGCCTGAGCGGCGGTGGCTCCTCCGGCCTCCTCCAGCCTCTCGGTGATCTCCTCCAGCTCTCTGGACAGGTCAGACCTCTGCTTCTCCACTTTGGCTCGAGCTGCGCGCTCAGCTTCGATTTCTTCCTCCAATTCTTCAGCGCGAGCCTCCAACATTAATGTATGAAACTGGCATTATCATACAGAACATCAAGTGCTAGATACTTTGATACTGTTAGAACTATGTCATAAATAATATACCTGAAACTCTTTGATCTTCTTTTGAAGCTGAGTGCTAAGGGCCTGCTCATCATCAATTTTGCTCTGCAGGCTGCTGATTTCAAAGTCCTTTCTGAGAAGAGAATAATTTCAGATTCAGATCATATTTAATGCTATTTATATGAGCAAAATTTCCTTGCTATAGACCACAGACTGTGATGGATACAGCCACGTGACAGCATCCACTGGTGCCAGTGTTCATTTTCACCATCTTGGTGTTTTAAAACCAGACTTGATAAGTGTGGAATGGAGCTGACTGAGAACCCAAGGGACCCTGCACACGCATACAGCAGTGACCCGTCAATCACAAGGTGGGCCCACCCTAAAGAATACCCTATTTTATCATTATGTTTGAGTTTAAAGGGGGCTAAATAAACATCGTGTTTTATGCTGAACATTTTATTCAGGATTTCTCAACTCACTTCTTCAGTCTTTCCTCCGCCTGCTGCCTCTCATTCTCCAGATCCATGATGGCTTCCTGGGACAGCTTCAGATCTCCCTCCAGTTTCCTTCTGGATCTATCCAAGTCGGCACGCAGCTTCTTCTCCTGCTCCACCAGGCCCTCCAACTGCAGGAGATGTCTACATCAATCACTAAGTCTGCAGAAAGTCAAGGTGTCATCTTCAGTTTAAGAAGCGTTCGGCCTTTTCATACTTACATCATCAACCTGCTGCTCCAACTTAATCTTTGTCTTCATCAGAGAATTTACTTTGTCCTCCTCGGCCTGGAGGTCATCTAAAGTCTGCTGGTGCACCTCCTGCAAAGCTTTCATCTCCTTTGAGGACTTTAACAGGTTTTCTTCAAGAGTGGCTAACTCCTCTACCAAATTCTTCACCTAAGGAGAGAAACATTTATTTTCAAGTTTGTTTGGTAAAAACTAAAAGCTTTAACATCTTTAACGTGAGAAATCATCACCTTATTTTCTGCTGTATATTTCTCCTTCTCCACTTTGACAATGGTAAGTTCCAGGTCATCGATGTCCCGTTTGAGCTCCGAGCATTCGTCCTCCAGCTTCCTCTTCTTGGCGGTGATTTCGGCATTCATCTCCTCCTCTTCCTCCAACCTCTCGGAGAATTCTTTGGCTTTGGCCTCCAGGTGGATCTTGCTCTTTATCAACCCTTCACACCTCTCCGCTGCATCGCACAGGTTCTCCCGCTCCTGAAAAACCGGGATGCAATGTTTGTTCAAGAATCAAGAATCAAGAATGCCTTTATTAGTCCCACAAATGGGGAAATTGCAGTTAACAGAACATCCATCCAAAACAAAAACATAACACAGACAGGGGGGGACAGATGTCTGAGGTCATGCAACCGTTTCTCAACGGCGCTACCTTTAGCAGAGAGACAGAAAGAGATACATTGGGATAGTTAGGTTCAAAAAATCATCTCATACTGTGTTCATAAAGAACACCTTACGAGGTTCCAAAAAACACCTCAGCAAAAAGCATATTGCACATATAAAGCCGGGATAGCAGTATGGTGGGTAGGGTCAGGGTCAGGAGGGGACGCAGACGGAGACGAGAGGGTGGGGGCATTGTGGAGCCCAGATGCCAGCTCCCAGGCAGACAGTTTGCTGATAGTGATGGAAGTTCATCAGCAGCCTTGGTACACCAGATCCAGCTTCACAAATCACAGAGAGGGCTGAGGGGGATAGCGGCCTTCACACATAGTTCTGGAGAGATATGATTGCCAGCCAAGGCCGGCTAGGGAGCCGAATTCTGATAATGCAGATGTTGTTTTGGAACAGGCTGCTTGTTTTTTCAACAGCCTTCAGTCTCACTGGGAAACCATTCAATAAATCCAATAATCCAAATTCATTAGTTACCTTCCTCACTGAGCAGAACCGTACCTTATCTCCAGATCGAACCCCTCTCACCTGCTACTCCCCAAGTCTACGGCTCAGGTTCATCAGGCTTTGAGTCTGAGTCTGTACCATTCTGGTCAGCCCATCCACCTGGGTCGGCAGCCTCTGCAGATGTCGAACTGCCGTCCAGGTTTTCTTGATTCCACGGTAAATCAGGTATCCTCCAAGCCCAAACAGAAAAGATACCGCTACCAGATAGCCAAATATGTAAGCGTCTTCCACGTCTTCCACCTCTAGGGCCGAGAAGCACACAGGTCTCCACGAGCTCCAAGAGTCGATGACGTATCCAACCGGGTCTGTTCCACTCGGACACGCAGGCTCCCCTTTCCCAGATCTCATAGTGGAAAAAATTCGATCCATGGTCTTGAAGGCCCAGTTTGCCAAATCCATATTGCTCTCAATCTTATTCTTATTCGAACAGTGTGCAAGAGACGCTCTCACAGCAAGCAGCAAGCAGGAAAGATAGGGAGGGCAGGGAGAGAGATAGAATGCGACCGTCCCCGTCAGAGGCTGGAGCAAGAAAAAAAATCCTGTTATCCTGTTACAGTCCAGGATAACTGTGAAATATCACAATCATGTAACAAGCAGAGCAAAAAATATTTTAGACTTAGACTTCTTCAAAGTAGCAGCGGTTTGATAATGCTTCATTATCTCAGCCAGCTTCATTCCTACATATAATAAGCATACTAAGGTTTAGGCGGGCTGACTGTGGAGGCAGGTGATAGAATGCAGTAGTTCATGGGTGGCTCTGTGGATGAGCGGGTGACCACGCGTGCCACGTGCTTATGGTGCGGGCGGCCCAGGTTTGCGTCTGACCTGTGGCCCTTTCCTGTGTGTCTTCCCCTAGATCTCTCTCCCCACTTTCCTCTCTCTCTTCACTGTGAACTATCTAAAAAAAAAAAAAAAGGCCCCAAAAAGAATGCAGTACTTCATCACCTGCTTCTTGGTCAAACAGGGTCTGGAGTCATGTTGGACCATTGTTCCCCCAAAAATGATGGTCCCTTCAAGTTCAAACTAGATGGGATGACTTGTGGTAGCTATGCTGTTCAAGTATTGTCTCTGACTACACTACAAATATGAATATATTATGAACAAATCTCCAACAGTGTCCCCAGAAAGACTCCAAATGCCATCAGAGCTCCTCCTCAGTCCTCAATTCAATTTTACTTATATATCACAACAAACAGTCGCCTCAAGACGCTTTATATTCTAAGGTAAAGACCCTACAATAATTACAGAGGAAACCCAACAGTCAAAACGACCCCCTATGAGTAAACACTTGGCGACAGTGGGAAAGAAAAACTAATTTTTAACATGAAGAAACCTCCAGCAGAACCAGGCTCAGGGAGGGGCAGTCATCTGCTGAGAGGGGGCTGAGGGGAGAGAGACAGGACAAAAGACACACTGTGGAAGAGAGACAGAGATTAATAATAACTATTAATTAAATGCAGAGTGGGGTATAAACCGGGTAAAAAGAGGTGAATGAAAAGAAACACTCAGTTCATCATGGGATTCCCCCAGCAGCCTAGGCCTATAGTTCAGGGTCACCTGAACCATCCTGATTATTCAAGACCTTGTATATGAGAAGAAGGATTTTAAATTGTCTTCTAGATTTAACAGGGAGCCAATGAAAAGAAGCCAATATGGGAGAAATCTGCTCTCTCTTTCTAGTCCCTGTCAGTACTCTAGCTGCAGCATTTTGGATCAGCTGAAGGCTTTTCAGGGAGCTTTTAGGACAGCCTGATAATAATGGATTACAAATTCCTCACCTCTTTGTGGCTGTAAACAGATAATTTGAACTTGAGGTGAAATTTTTGGAGATGACACCTCTATTTGGTTACTTCTCAGCATTTTGTAGAAGCCTTTCAGAGCACAGTGATCTGTCTTCTGTTTGGCAGCTTCCATTTTGCCTCTATGAAGGGCCTCAAAGATGCAGAAGCCTCTCATTTCCTCATCTCTATCTCTATGCAGTGAAACAATAAACCTTAGAATGGGACTGTTACATTCTGTAGTTTAATAATAAGATAAGAAATATTTTATTTATCCCAGAAGTTGCAAAAATCACTGTGTTAAAATGGGAACAAGAATGGAATAAATACAATATCACAAAAAAATAGCTCAAAATAGACTAAAGATACTCAGTTAAGGAGCTTTTAGCTAAAAAAGATTTAGAGTGAACTGGATTCAAACAGCGATGATGAATTCCCTCAGTTTCTGCAGTAACGTGTTGGAGCTTTACACCATTTTTCAATCAGACCTTGTGCAGTTACTCCGCGTTTCTTCTGACTGTTCAGATTAGCGTCCTGTCCAGGTAATTTTTGCTCCTTTCTGCTCTCATTCTAGACAGGTCTCAATCCTGTTTTACTAATATTTTCATAAATGAGCTCATCAAACCAAAGTCCAGATTCCCACTGCTCTCATGTCCACTCACTGTGTTTCTGGCTCCCAGCAGCTCTTTTTCTTGCAGTTCTCTCATAGCTTCTTCCGACAGCTGCTTGAACTTGAGGAAGCACTGAAATGGGCTCTAATTTCAGAGGATGGTGACACCAATGACCTAACTCTCTGCAGCAGAGTGAACTTGTGGTCTTCCTTTCCTCGGGCCTGTTTCATCACAGCATATGCAGATGCTCTCACAAACACTTAGACTCTTGTGTATTCGCTGACCTTCATGTTTGAAAGAAATGATTGACCGTCGTGTTCTTTACTTGACCTGTTCTTGCCATAATAAGGATTACTGCAGTAGTAGACGTGGACTTTTTTCTGTGCACTAACACTGGAAACCTTTGACCCGTATCTTAATATATCTGTTATAGTCATTGTTTGCTTTGAGTGGAAAGGCCCTGTCTGCTCTGTTCTTATTTTTACTTTCTTTTCCTCCAGTTTCCCCACAATGATCAATAATACTGCTTTTTATCTCACCTCATTATTGATCATCTTTCCTTTTAATCGGATCTTAAGTCAGACCGAACAAAATCAATACAAACAGACCCACTCTGTCCCACTCTGGGCTGAGTGTTTACATACTGCGTGGATTTGAAGGTAAAGGTCGTTTTTCTCCTGGATGAGCACAACCATCTTCTCCTCCAGCTCCTTCCTCCTGGCCTCCGACTTTGCCAACTCCTCTTTGAGTCGAGCGAACTCCTCTTTCATGGTCTGCATCTCCTTCTCAGCCTCTGCACTTCGTAGCAGAGGTTTTATCTTGAAGAAGAGCTTCATCCAAGGCCAGTTCTTCACATTCATGAATGAACGAATGTTGTACTGGATGATAAAAACGGCCTCTCTGCAGAGTGAAAAAGCAAACCATTGAAGACTTTGTTACAGATTGATGTTTATTTATGTTTTCCGCTCTACGTTTCTCCATCTTTCCCATAAATTTCATGTCCAGTACATCCATCCATCCATTCTCTTCCGCCTATCCTTTTCAGGGTCACGGGGGCTGGAGCCTATCCCAGCTGTCATAGGGCGAGAGGAGAGGTACACCCTGGGCAGGTGGTCAGCCTGTCGCAGGGCTAACACAGACAACCATTCACACTCACACCTATGGTACACCTAAGTGCATGTCTTTGGAGTGTGAGAGGAAACCGGAGTACCTGGAGAAAACCCATGCAAACACGGGGAGAACATGCAAACTCCAAGGTGGAGTCGAACCCAGACCTTTTTGCTGTCAGGCAACCACACCACCACCATGCTGCCCCATTCAGAAAATGTGTCAGAAACCTTTTATTCATCATCTCCTTCAACCTCAGCCTGGTGACGTAGCCTCTGGACACAGCCTGGATTCGAGTCATCAGCACAGCTAGGCGCTCATCTCGCATCTCCTCCAGAAGACCCAAAAGGCCAGCTTTAAAAAACACCTGCATGTTGACGGAGAGAAGCTCAGTTTCATATCCCACTGAGGTCAATAGGGAAACATTTCTAATTATTTTAGAATGAAATATTAAAATGAGTGGTCTGTGCAGAAATTTATCTGTTTCTAGCATGAAAATGTCCATGAAGAGAATTGAAAACGGTCTTTATAGGAAAAGAAAAACAAACCTTTGTGTATCCAAATCTATACTGGGTGTGGTCCATGTCGATGGAGGACAACAGTTTCTCTGAGGCCTTTTTGCTGTCAATAAACTGCCCCTCAGGGATCGCACTGGCATTCAGAATCCTGTATCTGTCACACACATGAGGAGGTTTAATCTCAAACTCAGGTAAATTCCTCAACCAAATTCAGTGGGATATGTTACCTTTGCCTAAAATCTCCATACAGAATCCTGCTGGGAAATCCCTTCCTGCAGATCCGAATACCTTCCAGCACGCCGTTACATCGCAGCTGGTGAAGGACCAGATGGTGGTGCATGATTCCTGTAATAGATACAGGTAACTTTTCTCCACAGGTTAACTTCAGGTAAAAGTTTCTTCTTTATTTGCTGTCTAGTCCGTATTGTTTTACCTGGTGTCTTGGTCTCATTTGGGATGATGCATCTGACAAAGTGTGGATGTGTTGACCTCAGGTTGGCCATTAGTTTGTTCAGGTTCTCCTGCAGCAGATAAACACATCATGTTCTCAGTCAGATGGACTGATGATACCCTTCTAATGTCTATACCACAGAATACATATTAACAATAGATGTCACCAACTGGTTTTTGGACTCACTATTCTGAAGCCTTGGCTTTAGTATTGGTGCAAGAAATGGCCATATTTACATGAGATGATGGCATGCTAAGGTAAAAGCTAAAGCTAGTAAGCTTGGTTAGCAGCATGTTTCTATAGACTATATGGGTCCAGTGCATGTACACAGATGCTAACTAGCGCTAAATTGCTAAAAGTCACTAAAACTGGAAGACAGAGTTCTTGGCTGTAAAAGTAACCACACATCAAGCCACATTATTTGACAAATAATTGTAACTTTTTGTCCAAAAATCTATTTTATGTCTCAAACATGAGTAGATAATTAGCCTTATTTTTCCAGAGCTCTGGATATCATTAAAATCAGAACATGGAATTTATTTCTGGGAATTTGGGAAACTGGGATAACTTCTGGACAGGTGAAGTCAGGCAGAAGTCTCTGTGGATTATGATAATCATAGATGACACAGTGATCTGTAGGGAGAGTAGGAAAGAAAGCCTGGAGAGGTGGAGGTATGCTCTGGAGAGAAGTGGAATCAAAGTCAGTAGAGGCAAAACAGAATACATGTGTGTGAATGAGAGGGAGACGTGTAACAGAAATGCTGCAAGGAGCAGAGGTGGTGAAGGTCGATGAGTTTAAATACCTGGGGTCAACCATCCAAAGCAATCGACAGAGCACAAGAGAGGTGAAGAAGAGAGTGCAGACAGGGTGGAGTGGGTGGAGACGAGTATCAGGGGTGATTCATGACAGAGGGAGAGCAGCAAAGGTGAAAGGGAAGGTTTACAAGACGGTGGTGAGACCTGCTGTTATGTGTGGTTTAGAGACGGTGGCACTGACAGACAGGAGGCTGAGCTGGAGGGGCAGAGCTGAAGATGGTAAAATCTTCATTGGGAGTGACCAGGATGGTCAGGATTAGAAGATTAGTGGATATTCTGGACAAAGGTTGTTGGATATGGAGCTGCCAGGCAGGAGGAAGACCACAGAGAAGAGTTGAGGATGTAGTGGTGGAGGACATGCAGAAGGTTGGCATTTATTCCAGAAAAGTAGAGAAAACAAGATGATGAACTCTTAGTGAGCTCTTAGACTTGTAGTCCATCACAAATATCAATGAGTTGTTTCATTTTAATCAATTTTTGATGGACAAAGATGAAACTCAAAGCTTAAAATTCTGAAATGATACATAATTTATGTAGAACAAAAAGAATTCCTGTCCCGTCTCATAAAGACACTGTAGAGTCATCAAAGTGGAAACTCTTTTGGTCACTGTTCTTTGTCATCATACAGAAAAAATATCTTTTTTGTAATGAAAAATAAAGGCTTTACAGATTCATTTAATAACTGAACATATTGTTTCTTACCCTAAAAAGTGCAGAAACTGTCTGGAAGGACGATCCTTTTTTCTTATAATTTTTCTTGCTTCCATCAGCGGCAGCTAAAAAAAAAGAGATGAATTTGTGAAACATCAAAGCAAAAAAATCGTAATCTAATTTCTCCGATCTGCATTTGATGTCCGTCATAAAGAGAGGACGTACCGTCAGCAGATGCATATGTGGCAAAGAGCTGACAGAGCAGTTTAAGGGAAGCTTTTTGGTAAAGCTGCACCACGGTGTCGTTCAGTGGGTCCTTGTTTTTTTCCAGCCAGCCGCTGATGTTGTAGTCGACGGTCCCGGCGTAGTGCATGAGGGAGAAGTGGGCCTCTGTCTTTCCTTTGGATGGTTTGGGCTTCTGAAAGATGCTGTTCTTCCCCAAGTGCTGGTCGTACAGCTTGTTTTTGAAGGAGCCGTCTGTCGCCTTTGGGAACATGCACTCCTCTTCCAGAATAGAAAAAATACCCATCGGCTGAGGGGCGGAAAGCTGATTAGTGTTTTATTCCTGTCTTCTACTCCTGATTTGAAGGTAATAAAAAAAGCAAACAAACCTTCTCGATGAGCTCAATGCAGGCTGCCAAGTCCATGCCAAAGTCAATAAACTCCCATGCAATCCCTTCCTTTTTGTATTCCTCCTGCTCCAGCACGAACATGTGGTGGTTGAAAAACTGTTGCAGCTTCTCGTTGGTAAAGTTGATGCACAGCTGCTCCAGGCTGTTTATCTGAATCAAACAGAAAGCTTTTACCCATCAAACAATCAGAGATGATCTTTAAAGTGATTTAATGGATCTTTCATGTCAGCAGGGATCCCGTTCACCTCAAAAATTTCAAACCCTGCGATATCCAGGACACCAATGAAGTGCTGTCTGGGAAGTTTGGTGTCGAGCTGCTGGTTGATCCTTGTGACCATCCAGAGGAACAGTTTCTCATACACGGCCTTCGACAGGGCGCCCACGGCATTGTTCACCTGAAAATTAGACAGCATTTTCACTTGGATTCTCACAGACGGGCTGTGGTTAATGGATGTTTTCAGCTGTAGAAACATCATGTACCTGCTGTGGAGTCTGACCTTTGGTGACATACTCATTCCCAACCTTCACTCGAGGGCAGCACAGAGCTTTCAGCAAATCAGCAGAGTTTAGACCCATCAGATAGGCAACTTTGTCTGCCACTGAGGGATAGATGAGACAGAGGGGAGGGTCAGTGGGAGGGTGCACCCTGCTTTTTAGCTGGAACAGGCTGTAGCCCCCCCAAAAACCTTAGGATAGACACATAATTTAAAAAAAGGGATGATCGATAACTCTGGTCAGCAAAATCTGTCATGTTAACACTGGAAAGAATCATGAAATTTGAGGAAGTTAAAAACAATGAAAGCAAATTTTCAAAATAAAGGCTATTTCAGGTTCTTTGTGCTGCATTCAGCTGTCGCTCAGGTGGAACCTGCAGCCTTGTTCATCTGTTAGAGGTATGGCAGAGCCTCATGCTTCCAGCAGAACATTGCAAAGTATGCAAAACTGTAACAGTGAAAGAAATAAGTGGAAGTGACAGACATCAAAGACCTATTCTGAACAAAGGGGTCAAACTCAGGTGTCAAATCTGAAGCTTTCAAAGGAGGAAATGCACAGACCTCTAAAATACTTTGTGGAAACTGGAAGATGAGATTTTATACCGAACAAAACAATTGTAACATCCCTTTCTATGTCTCATATATTTTTTTTAGTATATTTAGCTAAAATGCCGGCCAGAGCCTTGAGTGACTCAGGTTTTTGTGTTTCATTATTCGATGGAGCAGCCGAGTCGTGCTCATCAGCGCAGACTGACTGAATGATTACATGTCGGCAGTCTGTGTTTATAAATTAGATGGTGATTAATTGCAAACCTTCAACACTCTGTTGTTTGAGACTGACTGCAGTCAGTTTACTTGGACTGAGACAGGTTGCATCACAGCAGGCAACCTGTGCAATCTCCTTGCAACCAGAAGTGGTCGCCCAGAGGTTGAGGATGAGGGTGCTGCACGTTCAGCCTCTTGGACACCAGGCGGTCGCCACAAGTTTTTTCAATTGGTCCTAGATGGCAAAAAACATTTAATGCAATAACTAGCCAATAACTGCTTTTTCCTGGTTGCATGGAGACTGCTGTCCTACTGTTACTGCACTGTGACTGAGGTGTAAAGTAGAGGCCAGAACAAAATTCAATACAGAACTTAAATTTTGAGCTGAATCTGAGCCAATCGTCTTTGGAATGACCTGCTTTTTCTCTTCTCGATGCTTCTCAGCTTTATCTTAAATGGATCACTGGCACCAGTGTTTGGCTTTATGTATCTATTTACCTTCTAAGTATTCTGTTCTTAACAGATGAAAACAGTTTTTAAATGTGGTAAAAAAAATTACATTTATTATTACTATACTGTAACTATGACATTGTCAGGTTTTGAACAAACTGGTGGAGTCCGTGAGATGGTCTCAGCTTTTCACTCAGTCCTTTAAGCTGGTGTCTTTTCAGTGAAATTCTTTCTGTGGTGGTCTCAGACATTCAGACTCTACATTACTTTAAATCTAAGCTGGAAGAAGCATTGCCTCAGACGTCTCACCCTCAGTGCCGTCGGGCTCTGCCTGCTCCTCCCGCTGCTTCTGCTTGAACCTCATGTTCCCGTTGTGCATGACGCCACCCGTCAGCTTGTAGATGCCGACCTTTTCCTCTGTGCTGAACCCCAGGATGTCAATGGCTCTCTGAAGAATGGACACAGACATGGAAACATTGTGCATGATATGTTGGTGCTGTGCATTAATTTATTGTCCAAATTATTAATGATAATGTCAAATATGCATTTGTTCTGCAGGGGTAAATTTATGCATAATTATTTACACATTTAACATAATTTATATATTAAGAATCAACAAAAATCGGGTATTTGAGGTCTGAGTCCCTCCTGCAGGCCCACCACCCGCAGGAGGTGTCGTAGGGGTCGGGTGCAGTGTGTGTCGGGCGGTGGCCGAGGGCGGAGGCCCTGGCGGACCGATCCCCGGCTATCGAAACTGGCTGTTGGGACATGGAATGTCACCTCTCTGGTGGGGAAGGAGCCTGAGCTAGTGCGTGAGGTTGAGAGATACCAGCTAGACATAGTTGGGCTCACCTCAACGCATGGCCTGGGCTCTGGAACCAGTCTCCTGGAGAAGGGCTGGACTCTGTTCCAGTCTGGAGTTGCCCTCGGTGAGAGGCGGCGAGCTGGGGTGGGTATTCTTGTATCCCCCCGGCTTGCTGCCTGTACGTCGGAGTTTTCACCGGTGGACGAGAGGGTAGTTTCCCTGCGCCTTCGGGCTGGGGAACGGGTCCTGACTGTTGTTTGCGCTTATGCGCCGAATGACAGTTCAGCGTACCCACCCTTTTTGGAGTTGCTGGGTGGGGTGCTGGAGAGTGCTCCATCTGGTGACTCCATAGTCTTGCTGGGAGACTTCAACGCTCACGTGGGCAATGACAGTGAGACCTGGAGGGGCGTGATTGGGAGGAACGGCCTGCCCGATCTGAACCCGAATGGTGTTTTGTTATTGGACTTCTGTGCAAACCACAGTTTGTCCATAACAAACACCGTGTTCGAACACAAGGATGTCCATAAGTGCACATGGCACCAGGACACCCTAGGTCGCAGGTCGATGATCGATTTTGTAATCGTATCATCAGATCTGCGGCCGTATGTTCTGGACACTCGGGTGAAGAGAGGAGCTGAGCTGTCAACTGATCACCACCTGGTGGTGAGTTGGATCAGGTGGCGGGGGAAGATGCTGGACAGACCTGGCACACCTAAACGTATTGTGAGGGTGCGCTGGGAACGCCTGGCAGAAGCCCCAGTCCGGGAGATCTTCAACTCCCACCTCCGGCAGAACTTCGACAGCATTCCGAGGGAGGCTGAGGACATTGAGTCCGAATGGACCATGTTCCGCACCTCCATTGTTGAGGCTGCTGCTCAGAGCTGTGGCTGCAAGGTGGTTGGTGCCTGTCGTGGTGGTAACCCCCGAACCAGATGGTGGTCACCGGAGGTGAAGGGAGCCATCAAGCTGAAGAAAGAGTCCTATCGGGCTTGGTTAGCCTGTGGGACTCCGGAGGCAGCTGACAGGTATCGACAGGCCAAGCGGAATGCAGCTCGGGTAGTGGCCAAAGCAAAAACTCGGGTGGGGGAGGAGTTCGGTGAGGCTATGGAAAAAGACTTTCGGACGGCATCGAAGCGATTCTGGCAAACCGTCAGGCGACTCAGGAGGGGAAAGCAGTGCTTCACTCACACTGTTTATAGTGCGGGGGGGGTGCTGCTGACTTCAACTGAGGCTATAGTCGGACGGTGGAAGGAATACTTCGAGGACCTTCTGAATCCCACTGACACGCCTTCTGTAGTGGAAGCAGAGTCTGGGGATGACGGGGATGACTTGACCATCACTGGGGGTGAGGTCACTGAGGTAGTTAAACAACTCCTTGGTGGCAGAGCCCCTGGGGTGGACGAGATTCGCCCTGAGTTCCTGAAGGCTCTGGATGTTGTAGGGCTGTCTTGGTTGACACGCCTCTGCAACATCGCGTGGAGATCTGGGGCAGTGCCATTGGATTGGCAGACCGGGGTGGTGGTCCCCATCTTTAAGAAGGGAGACCGGAGGGTGTGCTCCAACTTTCGGGGGATCACACTCCTCAGCCTCCCCGGTAAGGTCTATGCCAGGGTGCTGGAAAGGAGGGTGCGTCCGTTAGTCGAACCTCGGATTCAGGAGGAACAATGCGGTTTTCGTCCTGGTCGTGGAACGCTGGACCAGCTCTTTATCCTCTCAAGGATATTCGAGTGTGCGTGGGAGTTTGCCCAACCAGTCTACATGTGCTTTGTAGACTTGGAGAAGGCATTCGACCGTGTTCCTCGGGGTGTTCTTTGGGAGGTTCTGCGGGAGTATGGGGTGTCTGGCCCATTGTTGCGGGCCAGTCAGTCCTTGTACAACCACAGTGAGAGCTTGGTCCGTATAGCCGGTAATAAGTCGGATTTGTTTCCTGTGGGTGTTGGACTCCGTCAGGGCTGCCCTTTGTCACCGATTCTGTTCATAATTTTTATGGACAGAATTTCTAGGCGTAGCCAGGTGGCGGAAGGCTTCTTCCTTGGTGGCCTCAGAGTCTCATCTCTGCTTTTTGCAGATGATGCGGTTCTGTTGGCTTCATCAGGGGGGGGCCTCCAGCTCGCAGTGGAACGGTTCGCAGCCGAGTGTGAAGCGGCTGGCATGAGAATCAGCACCTCTAAGTCTGAGGCCATGGTCCTCAGCCGGAAAAGGGTGGAGTGCCATCTCCGGCTCAGGAACGAGTTCTTGCCTCAAGTGGAGGAGTTTAAGTATCTCGGGGTCTTGTTCACGAGTGATGGGCGAAGGGAACGGGAGATCGACAGGCGGATTGGGGCTGCTTCTGCAGTGATGCGGACGCTGCACCGGTCCGTCGTGGTGAAGAGGGAGCTTAGCGTAAAAGCGAAGCTCTCGATTTACCGGTCGATCTACGTTCCTACCCTCACCTATGGTCACGAGCTTTGGGTAGTGACCGAAAGAATAAGATCGCGAATACAAGCGGCAGAAATGAGTTTCCTTCGAAGGGTGGCTGGCCTCTCCCTTAGAGATAAGGTGAGGAGTGCGGCCATCCGGGAGGGGCTCAGAGTAGAGCCGCTGCTCCTCCACATCGAAAGGAGCCAGTTGAGGTGGCTCGGGCATCTGATTAGGATGCCTCCTGGCCGCCTCCTGGGTGAGGTGTTCCGGGCATGTCCCACCGGGAAGAGGCCCCGTGGTAGACCCAGGACACGCTGGAGAGATTATGTATCTCGGCTGGCCTGGGAACGCCTTGGGGTCCCTCCGGATGAGCTGGAGGAGGTGGCTGGGGAGAGGGAAGCTTGGGCTTCTCTGCTTAGGCTCCTGCCCCCGCGACCCGGCCCCGGATAAGCGGAAGAAAATGGATGGATGGATGGAGGTCTGAGTCTCGTCTGATGTTGTAATTTTCTTTATCAAAATTTAATCAGTAAAAAATACTGTAATTAAATGCATGACTTAAGCCAATATTCTGCATTTCTGCAGATATTCTGCACTTACATCTGTGGCCATGAGCTCCTCTGCATCATTGATGCTCAGCACAGTGATTTCCCCTTGGCTGATAAAAGGGTAATCATAAGGATTGGTGGTTATCAGCAGCATCTCTGAAATGAACCATAGAAAGATAGCTGATAGCTCTGCGCGGGACCAGATGCTACGGAAACTGTGTCATCACCATTTAGAGCTCATTGATTGGTATATTCACCGATTAAATCGGGCTTCCTGTTTGACAAGATCTGATAGAAGATGTGATAACTCCTCTCTGCCAGCAGCTGGAAAGTCACTCTGGATTTCTCCAAAAGGTCTGGCAGTAAGTAGAAATAAAGCACAAATGACTTGGAATGAGAGTAGAGTATTAATCATTCATAAGTATATTTATATAAATCAAGTGAACATTCATGGCCACCTACCTTACTCTCTGCCAGAAATTCTGCCATGATATAGCTTAATTTTTGATAACACCTTCACTAACTGACCTCAGGAGTAAAACCACATATTAATTATATTAATATTAACTATTATCAGGCAATGTAGGAAGTGCCTTGATCCTGCATTCCTTCTAATGGCCACCAGGGGGCTGCTTTCATAAACAAGTCAGATTATGCAGAAGTCTGTGAGGGAAAAATGATCACTCGATTTATGACTTCAATAAATAC
Organism: Archocentrus centrarchus; assembly: GCF_007364275.1. Classification (NCBI taxonomy): domain Eukaryota; kingdom Metazoa; phylum Chordata; class Actinopteri; order Cichliformes; family Cichlidae; genus Archocentrus; species Archocentrus centrarchus. The sequence goes on along the minus strand of NC_044353.1, from coordinate 5,197,771 downwards.
TTTCCTGGTGAGTTTATGACATCAGCCACTAGTTTGAAGTCATGTTTAAAACTGCACGATGTTTATTTTGTAACATTGATAAAGCAGGCTCTGCTTTAGCACACAGCTTTCTAGAGGATACGTTTAGCATTAAGGCATCAAAATGTTAGTAAAAATCTAATAAAGCTAATAAGTCGGTCCATTTCACCATCAACACTCCGCAGCCTTCATACACTTCATATGCTGCTTATTAATTAAAATTATAAAATTATAATTTGTCAAACTATAACTGAAAATGAAATTAAAGTATTTAAACTATTAAAGTATTCTAATGATTAAAGATTTAGGAAAGTTGGAATTGATTATTTTCCAGGCAACTTATGAACGGGATGAAGAGGACATTTGCACCTCGTGTCACCTCTCTCCTGCACTGGCACCCTCCTGGCAAACTGCTTACTTCCTGGGCAAACTGTGTGGATAGCAGAGATCCCTGTGAATACTTGCCTGTCATATCTCAGCATCATCTAGCCTCGGCTACTCCATGAGTGTGATGTCACTCTGGTTACGTCCATTTGTTGTATAAAGTCAGTGGTCAGACTTCATGGCAGAAAAGCTGCAGTTATTGTAACTAATAAAATGGGCACTTACAAGTTTCAATATCAGCTGATGCCAACTTCCCCTTTGTTCCAAAGTGGATCCGGATGAATTTTCCCTGGAAAATTTTCACATATAAGGACAGGGGAAATCTTTGAGTATTTTTGGTAGTTCTTGGATGTCCCTGGTAATAAAGCTCTAAGCTCAATAAAACAGATCAACTCACAAATCGGGACGAGTTGTCATTCCTCACGGTCTTGGCATTCCCAAAAGCTTCCAGCAGAGGGTTGGCCTGGATGATTTGATCCTCCAGCGTCCCCTGCGGCAAAATAAAAAGAGACTGTCCATGCCAGTTAAGTTAAAAGAATATTTCAGTTTGCCTTTCATCTTGAGATAATTAGAAGAAGAGTTAAGTGGACCGAACCTGCACTTTACTGTCAAGCTGTTCCTTCTTGCTCGAGTCTCCTAGTGATGTAATTGTTGCAAAGTACTGGATTACTCGCTTTGTGTTGACTGTTTTCCCAGCACCAGATTCTCCACTGATAAAAATATAAAATGAAATGAATGATGGGAAATAAAATAAAGACAAATAAATACAATACGCTAATAAAGGCATACTTACGTGATCAGGATAGACTGGTTCTCTCGATCTAAAGGAAGGAAAGAAACGGTGATATCTGAGTAGAGCTAGGGTGTGTGTGTGTGTGTGTGTGCGCGCACCTTAGTCTAATTTTAAAAATATCTTGTTTCTATTTATTTATTTCACAGTGTGGAACTCTTGAAATCTCAGAGGGAATTTTTTTTTTATTATCTGAAACAAGTAATGTACCTTGATAGTATAATTAAGAAGACTCATGTGTCTGTAACAACTCGGGATGCACAGCGCTGCCACATACTTAGTGATTCTGATTCTTAAGTCCTGATATGGACCGGGTAATGTGTTAGGAATGAAAGACTGACACATTGTTTGATGGAAATGAAAATGATCAAAGATCAAAGTGAAAAATGATGCAGCAAGCTGAACATTTGGACAAAATTTCATTGCAGTAACTCAAAATGTTACTCAGTAGATTGTGTGGCCCCCAGGTGCTTGTATGCCTGCCTGACAATGTCGGGGCTCCTAATGAGATGATGAATGGTATCCTGGGGGATCTCCTCCCAGATCTGGACCAGGGCATCACTGAGCTCCTGGACAGTCTGAAGTGCAGCCTGGCAGCATCGTATGAACCTAAACATAATGTCCCAGAGGTGTTCTGTTGGATTTAGGTCAGGCAAACGTGGGTACCTGTCAGTGATATCAATCCCTTCATCCTGCATACTCTTTTTTTAAAGTGTATTTTATTCCAAGGAGCCAGATTTTTTAAAGTGGTCGTGATCAATAGTTCTCCAGGCCTTTCTTTGGACATTGGCTGCGTTTTCCCTCATTTTCCATCCAGTTTTTATACCTACTTTTTTGTATGTTTGCTAAGCCAATGTATTACCAGCAGCCTATTACACAAACACATAGTTTATTTCCATTTCTTTAGTTGGATCTATGAAAAATGCCAAAGATGTCACATATACATATATATATATATATATATACATACATATATACATATATATATATATATATATATATATATATATATATATATATATATATATATATATATATATATATATATATATATATATATATATTTATTTATTTATTATTATTTTTATTTTTTTTTTCTAAACCAAAGAGTTATTGGCCAAAAACCTGACATATCTTGGCATGGTGTGCAAAGAATTTGAGAAAACTGGACAAGTGGAGCACCAAAGAAGAAGTGTCAGGCTTAAATAAAATGTCCACAGCTGTTGACCAGTATCTGCAAGTCATGACCTTAAGAAATAGGCCAGCAAAGACCTGACAGGACCTGAGAGATGCATCTGGACCTTCAGCTGATCCAGGTACTGTTCAGTGAAGCCTCATCAGAGATGGTCTCAGTGGCTGTCAAGAAGCCATTCCTGCAGTTTCACCTCAGAAGGTCATGAGGTGCATGAGATGAAATTCTTGTTGTTCTTACACATGAACATCATTTGCTTCACATGCTTACGGTCTGCATGAAGGGCTGTATAACAGAGCCTGATTCCTGCTGCTGTAGGTTTATGTTTGAGGGCAGCAAGAATGAAACTAAAACTGAAGCGTGTGAATTTCTGTGTGCACGAGTTAATTAGGTTGTTCTACGATTTAATTATCTTGTGTTCAACATAAATAACTTGTTGTCACAGTATAATTAACTTGCACACTGCTGATAATTAAATTGTTCTATCAAGTTGTTTATCTTATGTGCAAAACATAAAAAAACAGCTTACACCACCTTTGACCTCATTGGTACTATTATTTTTTCACAATAATAATATAATAAATAAATAAGTAGATAAATAAAAATTATTTTATGCTCATGTCAATGAAAAGCTACATTTACATTTTGGATTCAATCTCCTCATTTTTTAATGTATTTATTGGACAAAAGTTTCCACCTTTTTTTTATAGTTTCCTCACAGTTTACTTTTATGTTTAATTGTGTCAAACTGCTATTATGTGCACCGAGTTTCATCAAGCACGATCACAGTCGTGTATTATTATAATTTATAAAAATAATTTCCCAAAGTCAGAAAAAATCACGTTAACAGAACCTGCTTTGTTCTTTTTTATGCATTTCTGTCGAGCTGAATGAGTGTCCGATATTTATATACGCCTGAAAACAATTTAACATGGTTTAGTGGGAATGTTTTATTTGCATATTGCAAATATAGGAAATTTCCTCACTGCTTTTAAAGTAGTTATGCTTTTAATTATCCATAATTATGCTCAGTAAAAGTACACAAACACAACTGAACCAAGTGAAGCTACTCATGCCAACAGCAGATGTTACTTTGTGCCCAGACCTGTGAGCATGTACTGGTAAGCGTTGTCAGAGATGGAGAAGATGTGTGGGGGGGCCTCCTGACGTTTCTTTCCTCTGTAGCCGGCCACCACCTCTGGGTTGTAGACCGGCAGCCACTTGTAAGGGTTCAAGGTCACGCAGAAGAGCCCAGAATAGGTCTGAGTTAACGAGAGGAGGAAAGAAATCAGGATGCAGGACACAAACTATCCATACTGACTGATATTAAAGATATAAAGTTGTCCTTACGTAAATCATCCAGGCAGCATAGCGTTCCTTGAGGTTAAAAAGCACGGCTGGTTCGTGGAGATGCGTCAGCAGAGCCATGTCCTCTATCTTGTCAAACTTAGGGGGGTTCATGGGCCGAATGTCATCCACATGCACTGTGACAACCTGAAGAGTGATTTCAAAAAGCATCCACTGTAATGAAGGACAGGTAAACGACAGAAAAGCTGATGTGAGATGATTGAAACATCACTCACCCTTCCACCATCAGTCTCCACAGTGACCTTCGTGTCATCCTGGCTCTTGATTTTTCCTTTGACGTACTCCTGCTTCGGGTCGGGCACAAAGACGGCAGTTTTGGCGTCAAATGGGACATTCTGGGCTGCGATCCTCTCCCGCTCGGATTTGCGGAGGTATGGGGCCGCCACCCCAAATATTTCCATGTCTGCATCACTCATTTTGTCGAGCTGTGCAATAAGGATGAAAAAAAAAAGTCTTTAAAAAACTCAAGACGGTGAAAAATGAAAAATTTGTTGCTTACCTGGGTCCAAAAATGTTTATGGCCTTAAAAATCACTGTACTGTGTGGACTGTCGTTAATCTTCCAACACTACCCCACAGACTCCTGACCACACACCCTCACCAGACTTTGGCAGCTTTTATACGAGATGGTCAGGGATGCTGCTTCTCCTATATTTGGAGATCTGGCTCTTACGCTACCTTGGATAAGTCAAGTATGGCCATTTTGTATTTCAAACGGTCTATGTATAGCTGTATTGTATCACTTTTAAACAGTTTCTATTGTAATCCTTCAGCCTGTCCATTAAAAAGCAATGAATGGTATGGACAACAGCTTAGGGGGCTTACAGGCCCAGCGAGGCGGGCCTAATTTTGTGGGATCAGGGAAGATTAGGTCGTTTAGGGCATCGCCGAAACTCTGGAGAGCAGAGCCCATCACACACACGCACGCACATGGACACACACGCACGCACGCACATGGACACACACATGCACGCACGCGACTGTGCTGGGAGCAGCTGGTGTTGGTGGACAACATTAGCACATCACAGACATTGTTTTGCATTTAAGCACATTTATTTTTAAAAGCTGGTTTTGCTTCATATTCATTGCTGTATTAATCTTCTGCTGCCCCCCCAATGTCAGTCTGACGTCTGCTGTTTGGTGTGTAAAACGTCTGCATGCCATTACACTTGCATTTCTCTGTGTGTTCTCATGTTAGTTTTTTGTAATTGAACACATCATGAATGTATTTAATATAACTTATGGGCTTATCTAGATTTTATAGATTTTTATTTATTGTGTTTTAACTTCAAGTAAAATAATATATCATAACCAGAACATTAAATGCAAGATTTCTGCACTTTTCTTTTCTTTTGGGAACGTCTGAAGACCTTAAAGGAAATGGCGTGGTGGCTGTATCATGTTTACTACTCTTACTTGGCATTCAAAGTACTTTTGTACTCCAAGTTGCATTTATACAAATATATATGTATTGTATGTATTATATATATAATATATACACTATTATATGAAGGCCACCCTTCATATAAGCTTGAAAGTCAATACTTGCATGACCACCAGTGTAGACTGAACTCTCTGAGTCTTCAGGAACAGTTCTCGAGGCTTCTTGAAGGACATTTTAGAGCTTTTCTTTGGCTGTTTGCTGCCTTTTGCTCCATTCTCTGTCAGGATGATCGACACCGGCAACGACTATTTTATTTATATACCACATTTCATCACACTCATTGTACCCAATGTGCTTAAGATAAAACCATATGTCGTAAAGCAGTGAAAATGTAAAATGGTTAACGTAAAAGTTAATGGAGGATTGCGGGGGATCAGTGGTTTTAGTTCACAGAATCAGTGAGAATCCACCTCCTAGATAACACAGTTAACCATAAATCCATTTAAAATCCTTTGAGCAAGTTTCTATTATTGTGCCTCCATCAGCAAACATAATATAGTGCAGATATACATGTTTGAGTTTACAGGATGTAACTGCAACATTAAAGCAGGGCTTACTGGAAGCTCAGCTGACTGTTTAATCTTAGGATCCAGTGTTATTAAGAGACTCCCCCACATGAAAGTCAGAATATTTCACCTTCTTCTGCAGCAATTTTGAGATTTCTTTAATCGCCTCGTGTCATGGAAGTCATTAAATTTATATTTTGATACAATTTCAAGTTTTAGAAACTTGGTTCTTGATCTTAATTTAACTTAAAGATACAAATAACGGTCCTAAAAAAGTTCCTTCAAGTGTGAATTTTTTAAACTTCAAGCAAACTACACATTAAAGTTTATAGAACAGACGTTTGGCTAGTTTATTGAAACATTTAATTAACAACTGAGTCCTAATTTCAGACATTTTTTTTAAGTTGCTCTCTTTCTCTATATATTTGTGTATTTCATTTCTGGATCATGTCCTAAAATGCTGCGTGGCTGGCCGGATTTGGACCCAATGCAGGACTCAGGAGATGGAATTAATGATGAAGAATTTCCAAATTCCAAATTAATACAAACAAACTGTAACCAAGAACAGAACCCGGACATCTAAAACTAAGAAGGTCCAAGGACAGAGACAAAGAATCCGACCAGGAGACTCGCCTGTGATCGCCTGAGGCTGGCTCTGTGTCACTAAATGGAACGTGAGCCATGGAGCCGATACTGAATACAACATGAAAGTAATTTTGTAAATTATGGTCACTATAGTGCCATGAACCATAGCATGCCAATTGGCTAACAATGTGTCAATCAGAAGCCAATAGATGATCACGTATCATCCAGTTTCACAAAACCAAGATGGAGATGGCAAACACACTCAACTCAGACATCACCACAGGACTCCATGGTGCCAACCTCCATCTTTTACGTACAGTCTATGATATTTTTCAGTTTTAGACTCGATGTTTGAATACGCATTTTGTCTGAGAGTGCATCACAGTCAGTCTAATTGGCGCTGATTTAATAGCGTCCTAATATCACTTGAAGGTCTGGCAACAGATGTGATTATAATTGGTTTTGGGAAGACGTGTGGGCCTATCGGGCAAAGGGGACTTACGCCGACCCCTCTGTCATGTCTCAACATGGCAGCAAATGTGCATGTGGAAGTCTGACTGTGAAAAGGCGCAAACCACACGCATTAAAAAAAACAAGCTTTTTGTCAAGCTGATGCTCCGCTTTCTTGGACTAGGATTAAACCCTGATCCACAGATCTGTGTCATTTCTGAGCCAAAGCTGCCGCAACAAAGACAGAAGGCACTGAACTGCGTTTGGATCTACAGCACGATTGATCTGCGCACACTGAGCCAAATGTGCGAGGTGCTGATGGCGCCTGAAAGCCTCACAGATCATCGAGCCATCAATCCAAATGAAGTTTAGTTCACGCTTTCACTGCTATACAGCTTAAAAGCTATAATTGCTATAAATGTATTTATACCACACAGATCCAACCAGCTGACTAAAATACTACGCCCAGGCTATAAATACATTTCTATTAATCCAGAAATCAATTCGTCTCCCTGTGAGCGCTCCAGCCGGGAGGCCCCTCTCCTCCAGGAATGAGCGTGGTGTCTGGCCTCGGAGAGCCAAACGACTGCTGTGTTTGCTTTTCTAATCTGATTTATAAAGGAGGAACTACGACAGGTGCACAGGCGGAAAAGATATTAATAAATCATTATTACTGGTAATATTACACCCCCTCTTTGTCGTCCGCTGGACACGATTATATAATGGCTGAGGTTTTCCTCCAAAGGGAAGGATGAGAAATTCCAGTGGAAGCGATCCAGTGAACAGAGAGCTTTTTAATGATACAATCAGTCTGAATGCATTTACGTATTATGGGTGAGCTCAGTGTCCATGGACCAATTAGCTAAAAGAGTTTGGAATTAAATTTTCATCATCAGCAGATGATCAACAACAGAAAGGAATATTTCACAGATTGATGCAGATAACTATGATTTTAGTGCACAAATCCTCGACAAATTGGCAAAGACTCAAAACTCTGGAATGCCAAACCTAACTTTCAAAACATAAAAAGACAATCATACATAACAGTGATTGTAAAAGAAAAATTAAAAAGACCTCTTCATTCTTCCAGAAAGCTGGTCCAGATGAAGTGATCAGGTCTCTCTTATATTCCACCTGATATCCATCCTCTTTAGTGTTTGTGTTTTGGGGATTTATCATCAATAAATTATTTTATTTAAGCAAACTCCCTCCTTGTGGCATTCTTTGAGACAGTTTGTGACTACGTCACTAGTTACACCAAAGCAGACCACACTGTGCACTGCTGAGGCTGCACCTCTCCTACCAGCAGCAATCACTGCTTTGTGCTCTAAACGATCCTTATTTCCCAGCCTCTGGAAACAATCATCAAATAATAGATTACTTGAAAGATAGATGGCTTGATGCAGTCTAATCTAAAACATTCTGATATTTTATCTGTAGTGGAAAAATAGCTCCCACTAGTGGTGTTTATGAATTGCACTTGTCAGCCTGTGGAAACAGTTTCCATCCCTCCACAAATACCGACGGTTCAGTGGTCTGAGCCGCTGCATCCAGAGTGAAAGCTCAGGAGTTTGCCCTCCTCTGACTGCTTGCTGGAGTGTTTCCTTTCAGGTGCTCAGTTTAGTAGCTACTAATACTCATTTTCTCTACAGTGCAGAACAATACTGAAGGCTCCAAAGCTTTAAAACAACACACACAGGTACCTGTGCTTTGATACTAACCCTCATCGCTAATTCTGATTCACTCCTAAACCATCTCACCTGGGTTTAGGTCATGTGATTGTGGAGGCCAGGTGATCTGATGCAGCTCACAGTCCTCACAGAGCCCGGGGGTATTTTGGTTCACACCTCCATCTTAAAAAAAACGGATCCCACTAAGCTTGGATGGGATACCGCCGCAGGATGTTGTGGTAGCCATGATGATTAAATCTTGGCTCAAATTCTGCGTTGAGGTGAGCTCTGAACTGAGGTGCTGGTATTTGCTGTTTTGTAGAGGCTGATCTTCTGCTGCAGGAAGAACTTCTGGTCCTCTTTTCCTGGGGTGGTTCTTGGATGACTTTTACAGCTGCACAAGAAGAAACACCTGCTTATGCGCTTCCTGGGCAGTTATTTTAAAATTCCAGTGTATAAAACTGCATGTGTAGAATCATCAGTCAGATCTGATAAAAACTGAGTTTTTAGTCGTCCTTTGACAGGTGACAGGACGCTCTGACTAGGATAGGTCCTTCCTTTCATCTGCAGTTACAGAAAAGGTCATGAATGAGCATTTCTTTAAATGTGAAGCTGTGTTTCAAAGTGCTCTAAAAAAAATAATCACCCACATTTAAGAAATTGCCTCTGTGTGTTTGTAAGCCCCTAAAACCAAAGATGGCCAGAATCTCATTAATAGTTTCCAAGCCGTGCATTTGGATGTAAAGGGCACATCTGTGTTCCTGTACTCTAATCTTTATTGATCCTATGCTGGACCTGATTGGCTGCCTGAGATTAACATGTTAGATATGTGAGGTCTGTGACGTGGTGTAGACACAGCAGCAGGAACGCAGAGCAGCCTGAAACTTCGGCTTTTGGTTCATCGCATTATTTGGAACTTTGCGCATGTTTAATATGTTTAATACACTATTTTCACTGTATATTTTATGTTGGCTTGGATGAAATGAAATTCAAAGGCTTGCTTCATTTGCCTTTAAGAATAAGCTGCACTTTCTGCATCAGAAATTACAAATTTTGAGCTCATTTGAATGTTTGTGGGTTTTTTTTTTAATTCAGCAGCAATGCAAAATGAATAATCAGAAAATAAAATGAAAAAAATCTGGAAATTGTACACCACTGAGCATCACTGCAGACATGTATCTTTATGGAATCATGGATCCAGAATAAATAAAAGCCAAGATATGATGGCAGTAGTTGACAGACATGCCTGAGGATGTCTGAGAGTCCGCGGTCGACTTTAATGAGCTGCAGCTCATTTTCCTTTCTTGTACTTCCTCATGTGTGCTGCTATCGAGTTGGTGATCTCCACACTTCTTTTGTTCTGTCCAAAATATTCCACAAACTCTCCGTCAGGTCCCACGAGGTACATGATGATTGTGTGATCGACCTAAAGAAAACAGACAGGTGAATCTGGTAAATGAAGAAAATCCTGGCTTCTGGGAGCTGAACCAGAGCAGAGAGTGACTCACGATGTAGTCGCTGTCTTCATCCTTTGGCCCCTGACTGTAGTAAACTCTGTACGCTCTGGAAACTTCATTGATCTGAGCTGTCGACCCCGTCAGACCAATCAGCTTTGGGGAAAACTCTGAAGGATGAGATGATACGAATGTTTAAAATCCAAGAACACAGGATAAAGTTCCTCTATGCAGGAGAAGCCTGTGTTTACACCCACCTCTGGCATGCTTTTTTTGGATGCATGGGAGGGTCAGTTACTCTTTCACAGTTATTCTCAAAATATTAGTTTTGCTTCTCTTTAACAGTTTATGCATTTGCACTAAATTACAGCTTTAACCAAACTGCTTTAACCAGACATGTAGAGCTCCGTGGACAATATTTTGTGTTTCTGAATTGCTGCATTCCTACTCAACAACAGTTTTTCGCCATACATATTCAAACTTGTGGTATTCAGTTTGATCATGTGGCTTTTTTTTACCTTTCACATACGAGGCTAAGGCCTCTGGAGTGTCTCTGTCAGGGTCGATGGTGATGAGGATCGGCGTCAAGTTTGGAAGAGTTTTTATTTTGTCTGCAAAAAGCCAAACAAACACACACACACACACACACACACACGCACACACACACGCACACACACACACACACACACACACGCACACACACACACGCACACACGCACACGCACACGCACACGCACACGCACACACACACGCACACGCACACACACACGCACACGCACACGCACACACGCACACACACACACACACACGTTGAGTAAAATCCGGACTTGATATTCTCACCGCCTCTTCTAATAAAAACCAGTCTGAATACCTATTTCATCCACCACTTCCACCATTTTCTCCAGCTCATCGGGGCAGATGTCGGGGCAGTGAGTGAACCCAAAGTAGATGAGGATCCACCGGCCGAGGAAGTCCTCGCTCTGGGTGGGCTTGTTGTTGTGATCGATGAGTGAAAACGGGCCTCCCAGCGCCGGCCTCCCTATTGATTTGTTCCTCTCTTTTTCAATCACTGCCAATTACAGCATGATTAGAGTCACAGAGGCAGGTTATTTACGAGCCCATCACTTTATTAACATGTATAAAATAAAGGTCACATCCACTGTTTCCTTGTATACTGACATGAGTTTTTAATGTGTAGTGAAACACATACTTTCCTCCTTTTCTTTCTTGAAATATTTCATCCCTCCGAGCAGAGCACCCCCGACAGCGAATGTTATGGCTAAAGATTTCCACGTCACAGGCTTTAAAGAGAGCGCAGACATTTATTTCATCACAGCTGCTTCTTGGTTTGTTTTCTACCTGCAAATAAACTCTTGGTAAGTTTATTTAAACAGATCCGTATCCTTTGGGTCACCTTAAATAACTTGATTGCTGATGAGTGATGGAGAATATTTTGCAGGACTTATAAATGCCTAGTGTAGTTTCTTAGTGCTACTAAAGCCATTAAATGTCATCATGTCCTTGCCCTATAAGACAAAAGGAACCTTCCAAACTGAAGTTTCCATTTAAAATGAATGGCGTCAATCAAACTCTTACCCCAGACTTCTTTGGCTTATCTCCTGATGAAGGTGGAGGAGGCAGTGAGGAAAATGTTCTTAAGTTGTGTTGATTCAGCCACTGTGTCGCTCTGCAGGTGTGCTGCTGACTCACATTTACCTGTTAATGAGCAAGCACAGGAAACTGTGAGTTGATTAAAGTCATGAAATATAAAAATGCTGGATACTCAAATTAAACATGGCCACAGTTTTAAATAATGAGGTCTGTGCATACACAGGTAATGCTGCAGTTAATGCTATAATGCATACCTCATTGCTTGCATGAACAGTGACAACAGCCTCTTAACTACTTGAACTCACTGCTGTACACTGTGGATACAAAGGAAATTATCTCTGACTTCAGGAAGAGCAGCGCCTCCCATCTGCATCAACAACAATTGCACAGAGAGGGAAAATAAAGCCTTCTAATTCTAAATGTGATGACCTGCTCAGCGTCTCGAGAAGTCCTGGCCTGCTATTCTTGATAACTGGCTGCTAATGCTGCTGACCTGCGCCCTCCAGGCTATAAAAGCAGGTCCAGACAAACTGATCACTCTCTCTCTCTCTCACATTCCACCTGACATCAACCCTCCCTGACGTTTGTCTTGGTTAGTTTATGTTTAATAAATGATCTTTTATTTAAGTAAACCTCTTGTGGCATAGAAGGCCCACCCATCTACCTTCTGTTTATAAAGGGCAGCCAAACAGAGGAAAGTTGACTGAAAGGGGGAGGAGCTACACTTCTCAAGCCGCAGCCGTGGTTGAGTCCAAGAAGAAAAAAAAATGTGGAGCTGCAAAGTTGGATAAGTCAGCTTGAACACCGAGTTTCCCTGACATGGACTGATGGAGGGAAAATGGATCTTAGTCCAGGATCATCCAGGTCTGGGTTCTGTGTCTGTAGATCATTTCCATTCAAACATCTGCCAGTTTAAGTTGGTGCTGCTAGTAGGAGAAGCAGGTGTAACTGCAGATGGTCCTAAATTATTGAGCGTGTTTTTTCCCTCCCCGATACAGACAGCAAACTGTGACAAATTATTTGCTAAACGAAGCGCTTTGCTTGATATTTCTGTCATTAAAACAAGACCTGGTTTAACGATACAGAGAGAACGGGCTGCAAAACTGTCAAACTCTAAATAAAGTTTGCTGTCACCGCGGACACCCGCAGCTTTGACCTACCAGGCAGCAGTGAGCTCTCCGCGGGGACAGCGCATGTTTCAGGCCCGCCTCCCTCCGTAAAGCGCCGGCTGTGATCCTCACTGGGCTCCGTAATACTCTGCCATGAAGCAGACGGCAGCCCAGGCTGTGATATAACACACTCAGGGACATGTTTGCACCTTCACAGGACCGCTGCCACAACCAGGAAGCGGCTACAGCTTCGATAAAGCATGAGAAGTGAACAGAAACACGGCATACAAATCACCGTTCTCGGGTCAGTTTTACTACAGTCGTGGTAGTTTTAAACACGCCACTAGAACCTAATTGGCTGATCTCAGATCGGTAGCCAGGGAGCCGTTACTAATCACAGGAAATAGCGTCACAAATATCTTCTTCTTCTCTTTTGGCCGTGTGCTCTCTGCTGCCACCCGAAGAGTGGAAAACTTACCTTTAGACAAACCTGGACATCACTTTATCTTAATAAAGATTCATTTTATTCTATTTTATTTCACTTAAACGTTGCACAGGAGATTTTTACATTTAATCTGGCACATTCAATAAACTTTATTTTTTATTTTACAAAAAGTGTTTAACTAAAACAAAATTAAAGTGCACCTGAGCTGTTATAGATATTCCATCAGACAACACAGGCCGATGTCTAAATGGCAGTTGTGCAGTGTGAAGGCCAGTCTGATCTCAGCTCCTTATTGATGTGGTAATAAAGCCAGGCCACAAATGGGAAGACTGTGATGACAACAGCTGTGGAGACTCGGAGCATCCCGACAGGAGCTCTGACACAGAAGAGGGAATGGAAGGGGGTTAGAAAAACAGAATAAATAAACAAGAGCACCATCTAGTGGAGCAAACTACGCCTGTCACACTGTAGTAACCCTGTTTGTTGTCACATGAAAAACAAAGATTTAATAATTGTGACCTTGATTTTTGACCCTGACTTCCAGGAGCTGATCACTGCAAAATGTCTTGACATAGAGAATAATGATGCAAGAGTTCCTATTAGATATGAAATGGACATGAAAATCCAACAAAAAACTCCACAAAGATTTAACCATTTGACCTTGACCTTTGATCTCAACCCCAGTGACCCCATAAATAATCCCAACTTTGGTCATAAACTATCTACCCATGAAGTTTAACAAGAAATCCAAAAAAAGAAATAAAATGTGAATATTCTCTGAAAATAAAAACGTCACACATTTATGAGAAAAAAATTGTAAAAAATTGGAAGAAAAAATTAGGATACTATCTGAAAGTAAAGTAAAAAAAAAAAAAAAAGTTAGGAGAAAAAATTAAGGAAAAATATTTTCCTTTGACTATTAGCCCCTCTGCAGCTGTCTAATCTTCACTCCTTCCTAGAACGGCCCCAAAGAAATAAGTCATATTTTAACAGCAAGATGAAAAAATAAAATTTGAGTCTCTTACCTTCCAGAGTGGCGACACAGGAGAAGCCAAACTGCCGTCAAAATGAGCCCGGAAAATTCTCTAAAGGGGCAAAAATATATTAAATACCTATGTAAAAAATTAAATTAATTAATTAATGGGGACTGTTTCTTTATTACTCTAATTAAGTGGTTTTGTCTGTGCTACATTATTTATTTATTTTATTTTATTTTATCTATATAGCACCAAATCACAACAAATAGTTGCCTCAAGGAGCTTTATACTGTAAGGTAAAGACCCTAAAATAATTACTGAGAAGACCCAACAGTCAAAATGACCCCCTATGAGCAAACACTTGGCAACAGTGCAAAGGAAAAGTTCCCTTTTAACAGGAAGAAAGATGAGATATTTTTATTGTCATTGCAGAACACAATGAAATTTTGTTGGAGCCGTCCTCCAGGTGCCGAAACAAGAAATAATAAGAGATAGAAAATAAGAAATATAAATAAAATAAATAAACATGTGATATTTACTGTGAGCAAAGGTGATATAAACAGCAAATAAATGGTCTATTTACAACTGGATGCAATGTGCTAAAGTGGCGCAGTGGGTGTGCAAGGAGCTTGTTCACTGGGTTTGATATGGTCAGAGATCAGCAGTGTAGCACCTCTGTGGTAGAAGCTGTTTTTTCAGTCTTGTGGTTCAGGTGTACAGTGTCCTGAAGTGCCTCCCAGAAGGCAGGGAGGGTGAAGAGGCAGTGCTGTCCCTGACTGTGGCTGTGACCCACTGCACCAGGATTTTTATTTTTCAGTTTTTTTTTAATTTATAGAGTGTAGCAATGCTCAAAAATGTGTGCGCACTAAAATAAGGGATTTTCATGGAACAGAGAGCTTTTTCTCAGATCAGGTGAGGCGTACCTGCCCTCCTCCTGTTGGAAGATCTGTGTGATTCGCTCTTTATACAATGCCCAGCCCAACGTGGCACCAACAGCGCTGGAAATCATCACATGGAAGTCTGCAACACGTCTCCAGGGCAAAGTCTCTGAAATGGAAACAGCACAATATATATATATATATATATATATATATATATATATATATATATATATATATATATAAAGAATGCAAAAAATGTAATCAGGCCCTAAACTCTGCAACAAGTTGTACAGTCAGTGTACAGCCACATGGTGGCGCTACCAGCACTGAAAACCTGCATTAGAGCAAAGTTCAGTAGCAGCCTTAGATACCAGCTTCATATCCTTTAATATGAGTATTTTATTCTTAATAGGCAAAGCATCTATTAGTAAGTATCAACCACGGTAACACCAAACTTATCCCTCTACCTGTCAGGTGAGGCTTTACGCCAATAAGCGCACACAGGACCGCAGGGACGCCGTACCCCACCTGGAAAAGAAGGTGGTGTTAATAACTAATCCTGCAAAAACATCAACATATCTAATAACTTGGAAAAAATAGTGTAATCCTACCATCCATAAGCCTGCGTCAGGGTCATTGATCTGCAGCGGGAGATCAGGACGCAGTTATTGATCACAGTTGCACAGAGTGCAGACAAAAAAACCAAAAATCAGTTAAAAAAGAAAAAATCAAACTCTCACCTGAACGTATGACGCCAGAGCGAAGAACAAACACATGAAAACATTGCAGATTTGCCAAATAACACCAAGCCACGACTTCCTCTGCTCACAAACTTCTCCCATTGCTGCTTGGAGCCTTTCACTTCCCCGCCCGGGCCGACGGGACGTGCGGACACGTGAAATTAGACGCACTCACCGTTCCTATAGCCTGGCAAAAATAACGGCCAGGGGTTCGCTTGATGTTAACCACGTCAGCTGACGGCAGCACCGACCACAAGCAGTGTGAACGACTATAAGACGGACTGGTTTGGACATCAGCGTCAATAATCACATTATTTAAACTCAGGCTGGTTAAACCCCAGACCGCGAACTGTTAAACTATTTGTTTATTTTAATTCCATCCATCCATCTATCCATCTATCCTCTTCCGTTTATTTTTGTGTTGTTTAATTGTCTGCAATGAACACAATCAAGTGATTACAGAGGTATATGACTCATTCGGGCGTCTTCTTATCCTAAAAAGAGCCATTGGCCTTGGGCGCCTTGTTCAACGAAACGAGGATACGTTCCCAAAGCCCGCAGTGACGTCAGTCAGCCGGAAGAAGCGCCTCATCCGGTTTGTCAGATGCGTCTTTGCCGCCGCCATCCTGCAGCGGGGTTCTCTGACCAGTTCATAAATAAATAAATAAGGGAAAAACATTTCTTGTTTTTGTTTGTTGTTTTTTTTAATTGCACAGGGTACGTAGTTAAATCTCATATTACAGAAACA
Organism: Archocentrus centrarchus; assembly: GCF_007364275.1. NCBI lineage: Eukaryota > Metazoa > Chordata > Actinopteri > Cichliformes > Cichlidae > Archocentrus > Archocentrus centrarchus. Next base: position 5,181,400 of record NC_044353.1, on the reverse strand, counting down.
TTACTCTCTCTAAAAGTGTCCTTTGATTTGAAAACCTGCAGGTTTACGGTTATTTATCCAGTTAAACAGTTTGAAAATTGGAGGAAAATTAATCAAGTTATGATTAATTTTAGTAGTGCAGATCCCCGTTCATGTGTAATAACATACATAACACTCGCTTCCCCCGTACCAATATGGTGGCCGGGCTGAGACTTTGCTGCAACAATTTCCGCAACTTCTTTGCAAAATAAAACCACCATAAACCTTCTCACCGCTCAGAACAGGAAATTTCTTAAAGTGTAAACTGGAGCAGACAGAGGTGGTTAGTGATTCAGCTGCTTTAAATGATTCATTTTTTTACTGAAACACGAAGATGCTGAACAAACAGTTCACAGTTCAGGAAAAGAAAATACAGGAATTTGCAAAGATTACTCCACAAGATCCCAAAACATAACGTTAGCTTCGATGCCACCGGAGTTTACAAGAAGTGGTTGAAAATTGCATAAAGTAAGCAGTATATTTGTTCTTTATGTAATTAGTTAGATATCCAACCACTTCTCAGCATTAGTGAAATGTTGCCCCACATTTGTTCCACATCAGGTTTGTTGGGATCAGGCCACCCTGCTTAAAGATTTTTTTTTTTATTATTCAAGTTCAGTGAGTTTCAAATGAGACACAGAGTCACTTAAACATCAGGGATACCGATCTGTCCAGTTTGGAAGAATAAACCACTATAAACCCATTTTTATCTGCTTTGGTGCAAATCAAAGTGACAACAGCTGGAGCAGCAACAACAAGACGACCCCCCCCCCCCCCCCCCCCCCCCCCCCCCCACACACACACACACAGTCCTGCAGGTGGGGGTCACAGGCCATTGCTCTCTCACTTCTGTGAACAGGATAAGTAGAAGAGAATGGATGGATTGTGTTTTACTGTGATAAACACAGCATACAGATCAGGAGGTAAAAAGTTCCCCTTCAAATTAATTTCAGTGCAACTTTATGTGCAGTCACATTCTCCAAAAGTTGAAATGTGGTGAAACTCCTCTGGACATTTTATTTTAATCTAATGTATCTAATTTACCTTCATTTCAATGCTCACTGGCTTTATTGTTTTCTTGCTTTGTCCCAAAATAAGTTTTTAAAACCACATCTGCGCCCCAATAAAATGTAGTTGAGGAATCTGACTGCCGTCTCCTGCTTATAATGTCTCTGAAGGACCTCGATTTAACTCCTAAGACATTTCAGCCAAGCACTATTTTGTTTTATTTTGAAACAAACTCTGACGAATATCCGTCCTGTCTCTAACTGTTTCTAGCGTGTAGGACCGCTGCAGTATGGAGGGCCAAAAGTGCCAACAAAGAACTGAAGAACAAAACTAAATATTTAATTAAATGTGTCATTAATTAATTACAAGTGGAACTAAATAAATAAAGGTGTCATTCATTCATTAAAATATCATTTTATTTAAAAATACATTTCATTATTTCACTTTTTAATTATTTCATAGTTCCTGTGGAGTAGTGCATTATGAAATAATTTAAACTGTTGCTCATTAACAGACCTTAACATCTTATTGGTAACCCTGCACAGCAAGTCAAGACAGATCAAACCCAGAGAATGGGTTGATGCAGTGTCACAGTCAGTTGGTGGTGGTGTGGACTTGTGGCTGCCATAATACATTTTAAACAAAATTACAAGTGGCAGTGGTGGAGGAAAGTGCCCCAAAACTGTATGTAAAGTTTTGAAATGCTGCTGTTTCTGTGTCACCAAATGCACTTTTTATATTAATAATTAAAAACATGGGCAGCAGGGTGGCGTGGTGGTTAGCACCTCTGCCTCGTAGGTTGAATGACATCTAGAAGGTCTGGGTTTAATTCCAGGCTTCTCTCTCGCTATGTCAGTGATTCTCAAATCCAGGCCTCATGGCCCAGTGTCCTGCAGGTTTTAGATGTGTCCCGTATCCAACACACCTGAATCAAATATAGAAGTCATTAGCAGGACTCTGGAGAACTTGACTGCATGCTGAGGAGGTAATTCAGCCATTTGATTCGGGTGTGTTGGATCAGGGACACATCTAAAACCTGCAGGACACTGGGCCACGAGGCCTGGATTTGAGAATCACTGCTCTATGTGGAGTTTGCATGGTCTCCTCGTGTCTGCGTACTCCAGTTTCCTCCCACAGTTCAAAAACATGCAGTTACTGGGATTAGGTTAACTGGTCACTCTAAATTGCCCATAGATGTGAGTGTGAATGGTTACGACCCTGAAGAGGATAAGTGGAAGAGAATGGATGGCTGGAATTAAAAACATGTTTTTTAGCTAAGAATTTAGCAGCCTAACAGCCAGCTCACCTCACCAGATATCAGCTGACCGAGCAATCGAATCTCGTGATACCTTTCAAGAACAGCTTGTTCGATGTACTTTTTTCAAAGCCCCCCCTGACCCTCACCTCTCAGTGGAGGGTAAACACAGGATATATTTCTCTTAGGTCATACCTAACAGCTGATGTTTTCTTTAATTTACCTTTTTATTTGTTCCCTGACTAAATCGGTTCAGCCGAGATTAAAGTTTAGCTTTATAACTGGATGGTTTTAGTGATCCTTAATGTCTCTCTGTGCTGTCAGTATATTTTGAACTGAATCATTCACTCTTTGTCTTTAATTCACTCTTTGTCTTTAATTAATTTCACATTAATCAGCATTTTATAGCTGAGCATCTTGCCAGAGTATCTATACAATTTAAAAGAACACAGGTAATTATGTCTCTTATGTGCTGTTTTCATCATAAATATTAACTGTAAGGATAAAAAAGCACAGTACACAGTGAAGCCAAGCTGATGTGTATGATGTTGTCTGTGCCATGAGCTGTTCCCCGTCCTCAGACTTCCAGAATCCTGACTATACCTGCTAAGTAGAAACTAACAAGTATACAAATACAACCTCTGTTTACTTGGTACTGAGAAACGGAAACTGAAAGAATCGACTCCAGACCAACGACTGTGTAACACAGTAGTTTTGACTAGGTCAGCGTTAGCCCTGCCCCGTTGATGGTTGTGATTGACAGATAAAATAATAAATGAATTCATGAAATATTTAAATGTATTTCTTAAATCAAATGAATTGTTTAATTTAATTTATTTATTTATTGCCAATTGTAATTGAGTCATTAAATTTAATTAATTTAATGACGTATTTATTTATTTCATTTTGGCACTTTTAACCCTCCGCACAATGGGCGTTGACATGGCGGTGTCACTTGGTCAGCTGATTGCGGGTCGTAAAGCCTCTTGGATAGCCAGTTCAGTTAGCCTAGCTTGGCTGGATGTTTGTTTTTGTTAACGTTGGTACGGAGGTGGCCTTTAACGCAGACCAGAAATTTTAAAAAGCTTTAATAATTTAAGGCCTTTTCAGTGCAGCTGCCTGCTCGTTTTTGCGGCTGTTAGCGCAGCAGCCGTTACGGTGGCTGGTAGGGAAGGGAGTGAAGTTGCTCTCCGAGTCTCTGCATTGCAGCTCCGGGCGCTGCTGATGGAATTCAAACACACAACAATGGCGACTCCCAGCCCTAACAACCCAACAACACCCAGCAGCAACAACGCAGGAGCAACGCACCAGCAGCACCAGTCCCAGTCCCAGCACATTACCACCGTGAGCAGCATGCAGGGTAAGTGGGAGGCGGTGGGAAAACATTGGCGTGAAGCTGGAGGTGGGCAGGGGGGGGCGCGTAGTCTGCTGCAGTGAAGGTTAATGTTAGCGGGGCTAGCCGTGGGCGGCTCAGG